>NW_024617689.1:0-2191 GCF_008729295.1 Plectropomus leopardus | reverse complement strand
ACACACACACACACACACACACACACACACACACACACATACAGCATCCCTCTCTTCTCAGCTGTTCTTTCTGTTTCCCTTTGGATTGTCGTATTTATTGGGTTCATTTGTCAGTTAGCTTTTCCCAGAGAAACGCTGCTGTCAGCAGAACAGCTGGAGCAGAAACAAACCCACAGTCAGCAGCTTTCCCAGTACTGCTGTATGTGTGTGTGTAAACAACAATAATTCGATCAATATGCAGAGGCTGTTGTTTCATAGTTAATGGCAGAGGGTAAACAGGTGACAAAAGTTATTAATTCTTTGCTTTGATTGTTATGCCTCAGTGTTGGCTATAGCGGAGGCCAGAGACATTATGTTTTTTGGGTTGTCCATCTGGCACATTCTTGTAAACACAATATCTCAAGATCACCCTGAGGGAATTTACTTCAAATTTGAAACAAACATTCACTTGGATTTAACAATATACTGATTAGATTTCAGTGGTCAAAGGCGAAGGTCACTGTGACCTCTTTAGTCTCATTCTAGTAAATGTGACATCTCAAGAACACCCTGAGGGAACATTCTAATAGACTGAAGAATAAGCTGATTAGACTTGAGTGGTCAAAGGTCAAGGTCAAGCTGACCTTGTATGCATCTCATTCTTGTAAATGCAATATCTCAAGAACACCTTGAGGGAATTCCTTAAAAAATTGTCTCAAATGTTTGCATGGACTCAAAGATGAACTGATTAGATTTTTGTGATCAAAGGTCAAGGTCATGCTGACCTTACATTCATGTCATTCTCATGAAGGCATTATAACAAGAACACCTTGAAGGACTTTCCTTAAATTTGGCAGAAACATCCACTTGGACTCAAACATGAACTGATAAGAATCTGGTGGTCCAAGGTCAAGGTCAAGGTCAAGGCCACCTTGAAACTTGATGACAGAGCACCCAGAGTACACTCTGCCGCTCTGAGAGAGTGGTGCTCTGAAAAAAAATCTTTTCTTTCCTTCTTCATTGAGAACTTTATAATTACCAACAAAGAAGGCGTTCTTCAAATTGCTTCTGTCCCCAGTTGAGCTGTCAAAAATAGAAATAAAAACATACAAAATGATAGGAGTGGACCAAGATAAAGAATATAAAAATAAAATACAAACTAATAATAAAAAAAACATTAAAAATAAACTTAAACATATCATGTAATGAAAATAACTTAAGAGCGTTCTTATCTTTAACAGGACAGAGGTTTTGTGAAAACACCCAATGTGTTTGTGTGAGAGAGAGAGGCGTATGTTTTGGAGAATGTTGATATCGTGGCAGATTGCCACAAATAAATAATTGTGTGGGAAAGCCGGTATGATACAGTGGCTGATGGAAAGCTCAGTCATTTGATAACATACTCTCTCTCTCTGTTACTACCCTGATGCAGTGATACTGTAACTCAACCACTGTCCCAAAGAAGCCTATAAGTGCAGGCAAAATACTGAGTATTTAATAACAAAAACCACCACAGCCTGGGACCACGGTCAGTTGATAGTATAATGACTATATTTTAAGTATAATTTCTTAACTTTGTAAAAGTGGAATTATTGTTCAGATGCGCATTAAGCAAAAAGTCCACCTTCATGCACAGGTTTAGGTTTTCTTCTTTTATGTTTGTAGTTTCACAATTTAATCAAAGTCTGTTTTAAAAGAGGACTGTGGATCCTCTGTTGCTTACATCCAAATCCAATTCAGGAAGGACCTTTAAACGTCCATAGACAACCGGAGGCATGATTACAGCAAGTGAAACCTGTTTCAATGTCCATATGGACAACTGAAAAACTTCCAACCTATCTTTTAATTATCAGGGTACTTTTAATAGATTCAAAAGCTGCATTATAAAGTTTGGTTCTCCCACATGTGACTGTTTTAAACATTTTTGGGGCTGCAGTGAGGTCCTTTTATTTGGACTGATTTCAAGTGAGCTTTAAATTGTTCACTTTAATTTCAAACTGGATGAAGTATCCCCGTTTTGATAAAATCTCTCTCTGCTGCCAAGACAGGTGGCCAAGTCAAACAAGTTTATTACGTTTTTTAATGAGTACAAGCAGTGTGACGGGTGAAAGTGATTTTATTTGATGCCGTAGGCCAAATCTGTACTTAAATGAGTATGAATCAGTCACTACTTGTAGTGGTGTACAAATACAACACCATCAATCGCGCGCGC
>NW_024617688.1:0-3000 GCF_008729295.1 Plectropomus leopardus | reverse complement strand
ATGATTTTCGACTTTTGCAGTTATTCTTTCCGCCCCTGTGTCAGAGAGGGTGAGCTAAAAACTTAATGACATTTTTGTGTGCGGGAATCCTCTTTTCTTTTTTCCTTCCTGCACAAAAAAAAAAAACACACCAAAAGGCAAATTCCTCGAAATTCCTGTTAATAAAACAGATTCTAACAAGTAAAAAGTCTCAAAAAAATCTTTTTTTTTTTCAACAAACGATCTAGAAGTGAAAAATGTTCAGTTTTCTATTAAATTTATTTTCGGTTGATCTGTTAGCCGATTAATTGAGTCTCCGCTCTGATCGGCAAACTTTCTTTGCTGTTTTTGTCGATAAAACACTTTTAAATCTGTCGCTCACACAGTCACACGGACACACTGACTCACCTCTGTAATGTGTGTGTGCGTGTGTGTGTGCGTGTGTGTGTGTGTGTGTGTGTATGTGCGTGTGTGTGTGCGTGTGTGTGTGTTTACAGCAAACAGAGACGAGTCGCTGAGTAAACAGCAGAGATCTGCTGACGTCACAAGAAGCTGAATCACAAACGTTCAGTTATTCAATGAGCACATTTTCAAAGGTTCATCAGTTACTGTGAATTTTGACATTTTATTTTTATAAACTGGATTAAAGAGATGCCACGTTTTTTTGAGACTTTGGTTAATTTAACTACTTCCTGACTGTATTTTCATTCATCTTTTGGAAATAAATGAATTAACTTAATTAAGACTCGTGTGCGACTCCACATTTAGAGCCGGGTCGCCCCCCTTTAGATTTTGGCTCCATTATTTCTTTTTTGCAGCCTTGTTTGTTTGTTTGTTTGTTTTTCTTGGATGTGTCATTATTTTGACTTGTGTTTTCCTGCATGAGGTGCAGCAGCAGGTTCTGCCAGAGTCTGTTGTGGGTATTTTTGTTTTTTGTGTGACGGAGAGGCGGTGTTGTCATTGTCAAACAAACTGGCTTGATGTCTGAAAAGACAATGATGTGAAGCAATGAGCAACTTAAGACGGACACAAAAATGAACAAAAAATTGTAAATAAAAAGAAAACTATCTGAAAACTAGCACAAAAAATTAAAGTAAAACACAAAACAAATAAAGAAAATAGTGTTAAAAGACAAAATATGATAATGTTAATAAATATGAATATTTTTTGTCTGTAACACAAATTTATTTATATAATTTTAATAATTATTAACATTAACTAATCACTTTTTTGGTGTAATGTTCCAGTGATTCTCTCTTTTTGTTTTGCTCTCTGCTATTTTTCACTTTCTTGACACCTTTGACCAGTTCTTGTCTTTACTCACGTTTCTGAAAGAAATCAAACCAATTTGCTCGCGTTTCAAAGGTTTAAATGCTTGTGAAAGGTGTCTGAAAGCAGCACAAGAACACTGATGAACCAGCTTTTGAAGGGTTAATGTGTGGTTAGGTTTAGGCATAAAAAAAACCTGGTTATAGTTAAGAAAAGATCATGTTTTGGCTTAAAATATCTGGTTTGGGGGGTCAAATCCAAAAAAAACACTTGTTTACTCTTTGTACTGCGTCAGTGTGTGTGTGTGTGTGTGTGTGTGTGTGTGTGTGTGTGTGTGTGTGTGTGTGTGTGTGTGAGGATGCTGAAACAGCAAGATGTGACACACACACACATACACATACACATACACACACACACAAACACACACAGTGTCCTAATCTCACCCTCAGACGACCAGGCAGCTCAGCTCAGTCTCACCTTCATCTGCTGTTTCATAACGAGGCCTGTCTGTCTGTCTGTCTGTCTGTCTGTCTGTCTGTCTGTCTGTCATATATTTTTATATGTATTAACTTATTTGTATTTTTATGATCCACACTGTAAAGGCGAGGCTTCACAGCTGAAAAAATCTCTTCATGCACTGGTCAGTTTTGAGATTTTAGGCGATTTTACCTCTGTAACATGCAAAAGTGCATATTCAATTAGAAAATGTATAATTTGTATATTTGAAAACAAATTTGCAGAAAAAATTGATCTACAAAAATCTCAATGTGAGTAATCAGTTGGGGAAGTTTAATGGTGATATCTGTTAGTTATAAGCTTTTCCCTACAGTGTCTTATCTTTTGTCTAAAAATGCTTGGAATTTTACATTACATTACAAAACTAGTTTTCTCTCATTTTCGGATCCAAAAATCCTAATTTCAGTAACACTTATATACACCAAATTTAATAGTTTTATTCCTTTCTATATTCTGAAGGTGTTATCAGAGAAGTTTGTGCATTTATCATTCACGGCCTGATTTATAGAGCATTTTGTTCATTGAAAAAAGGCGAAAATTAATTTTTTCAATGGCTGATGACAGTATTTTCTCATTTATGGAGCAATAAAAAGAGATATCCAAAATTTCCGCTATAATAGTTTTCTTTTGATTTGTTTAATATTTTATTAATTAAACAAATCAAAAGAAGACTATTATAGCGGAAATTTTGGATATCTCTTTTTATTGCTCCATAAATGAGAAAATATATAATTGTATATTTAAAAATAATTTGGCTGAGTGATTTTAATTTATTTTTTTTTCCAGGTCATTTTATGATTTTGTTTTGTTTGGGGATTTCCAGGGATTGTTGTAGATTTTTTTTGTTGATTTATTTTGTTATTAGGAAAATTTCTTGTGCTCATTATTATTTTCTTGCTAATTTTTGGTAGAGTTATTAAATTGCTCATTGTGTTTTTTTTCCCCCATGGTTTTGAAACCTGTAGAGTTTTGTCGGTAAAGTTATGACAGACTCACTTGGAGAAAACAACACGAACCGTCGTGATGTTTTCGCTGCTGATAATAAAACTCTGTTCCAGGCTATAAATAAAGCCGGTGAATGATCCCGGCGAGATAATCTGAGCAAAAATATCCTGAGATAAACAGAGCAAATCTGGATTCACACAGCGATCACACACACGCTGACCCACTCACCTCCATCAGATCTGGGTCAGAGCCGCTCTGAGTCAACGCTGCCTCACAGCGCCTCACAGCGCC
>NW_024617687.1:0-1511 GCF_008729295.1 Plectropomus leopardus | reverse complement strand
CGGACCATGACCGGACCATCACCGGACCATGACCGGACTCTAACAGGACTCTGACTGGACCATGACAGGACTCTGACTGGACCATGACCGGTCTCTGACTGGACCCAGACTGGACTCTGACCGGACCATGACTGGACCATGACCGGACCATGACCGGACCATGACCGGACTCAGACTGTGACTGTGACCATATCGTGTGGTTCACAATAATACCGCAATAATTTTTAATCTGATAAGAAACCTTTATATCGTGATAATGGATATTTAGACCTGTTGACATAACGACGTCATACTCTTGCGTTTGGCAACAACAAGCGAGGCTGAAAGTGAAATTTCTCAGCCAGGAACAAAAAAAGTTGTTTCTTCTTTAGGGCTGGGTATTGTCAAGAACCTCACAATTCAATTCAATTTAGATTCTTTGGGCCACGATTCAGTTCGATTCGATATTGATCCGGTTTTGTGTGTTGATGTCAGAAATACCCAAATAATTCATTCCAATACCTTGTGATATGTGATCAATAAAGCGTGCATTATCTGTATAGATTTACAACAAACTGACACCAAAACTTATTTTATCATAACATTATTCTTTATTAAATAAAACTTAAAACTAAAATAAAATCAAAGTACAGAAAAGTGCACATTTTTGCGTGAGCCGAACTTAGAAAAAGTAATAAACATTTAAGCAGGATTCGTCTCCCTGCATTAGTGTGATCCACAGCTTTAGCCTTAGCAACAAGCTGCACAACACCTGCGTGGTGTCGGCTCAAACGGTTACGTAGGTTCGCCGTATTGTTGCAGTGTTTTAACACTGACTCACGAGGCTCACACACCACGTAACTACTATCATGTTCGTGTATCAAAGCGTCAGCTTTTAATGTTATCCGTGCTGATTTTAAAACACCGCTACCTCGCGCCGCTGTCGCCAATTTAATGAATAAACAACAGACGTTTGGGGGTCGAGCGTCAGTCACACTCTGCAGGCACTCACACTGCCCCCGCGGGAGCAGGGCATCATTACAACGGAAATAATCGATTTTAGGATTTTATGAATTGATATTGAATTGGCAAAAAACATATTGCAATGCACTGATGAATCGATTTTTTTTTACCCAACCCTAGTCGTCTTGCAGCGTCCTGCACAGAGTGAACTGCTGCAGAGCTGGTGACATTATATATATATACATATGTGTGTGTGTGTGTGTGTGTGTGTGTGTGTGTGTGTATGTTACTGAAAGATATCAGGTTTCAAAGATTTAATGGACCAAACGGTTGATACATAAATCAATAATCATGACGGGACACATTCAGGATTTACGTTCTGTGAGACACAACACTGTCAGCAGGGGGAGACACAGAGGAGGAGGAGGAGGAGGAGGAGGAGGAGGAGGGAGGGGAGGGGAGGGGTCAGTGGAGTGAATGACAGGCAGTGGGCGGGGCTTAACATGAGAGCGTGAGCTGAGAGTGAGGACAGAATCAGAGCTGACGGGACGAGAGACACAAACACACAC
>NW_024617686.1:0-1327 GCF_008729295.1 Plectropomus leopardus | reverse complement strand
AGTGACCTCAGAGCTCAAGAGTTTAAACTGTGAGTCTAATCAGGCACAGTTGACACGGGACCTTTACCTGCTTTGACCAGATAAGATCGACAGAGTACTTAAATTAAATTGGAAACACTATAAAAGGCACTACTTTATTATAACCTTTTTTTATAGCCGGATCACAGCTCAGGTTTCAAAGTTATTGTTCATTACCATATTTCCTTTATATTATTAATCATCTGTCACGCAGAGAAAAAAAAGAAGCAATCATATGCAATTAAAAAAAAAATCAATCTATAGTTAAAAGGATGAATAACTACTAAAAAAATAAATAAAATAAAGGCTTCTGAGCCCTGCTCTCAGTGAGACTGGGCTTCTGGGCTCGGTTCTGGAGGACGGCGGGAGGCAAAAGGGAGGAAATACTCTCTGGCAAACTGGAAGATGTCTTCTGGTTTTCTCAGCAGCAAAAACTGCAGGAAGTCAGATACGAGGGCACGGACCTCTGGGTGCTGTCTCAGGTACGAGGCGTGGTCCGCTTTCAGCTCCTCCTGCCGCAGTGACACATAAACACACTCGTATTCTGTTCAAATGATCTACAGAGCACGATGATGATGGGACATATGTAGGATAAGATATACAGGAGGAATTCAGCTACAGTCAGTCTGAATGCATCAGCACGTTTACATTCACAGTTTAGATTATAGCTCCATTAGGACATTTAATTTGTCTGCTGTCAAAGTCTGCGCGACTCCACCACAGCAGGTGGAGGTCTGCCCTCTTTCAGCTGGCTGCTATAGAGTGACTGGGGTGTGACTTTTTAAAAAATAACAAAAATACTAACTTTTTAAGTTTAACGTCCCTCATTTAAGCTAAAATTAAAAACAGAAGTCCCTCCACAGTGCTTTTTTTTATTTTTAAAAATGCCCATTTTGCAGCACCCCTTCCTCCGTCATAAATAATGAACAGTCCTTAACCAGTGAGGGAGGCCAGTGCGGCGACAAGGAGTGCGCCCAGATCTCCACTGACAAAGTGCACTTAAAGTCCGAATGAGGTGTTTACATGGAGGAACAGCTTGAATTCAAATCGAATTATCTGGGTGTGTTAGTCCAACTTTGAGAAATTCGATTTAGTCCGATTTCAGTTGGACTAACATGTTTACATGTATGTTAAAAGTGCACTTTTAGTCGGACTGACACGGTAATTTGACTTTTTCATGTAAATGCACCGACTTTCATTATCAGTTACCTTTCTGTCCAAGAAGTTGGAGCGCATCTGCATGTCTTCTTCCCAAACCAGAGGGATCTTCTCAAAACCTAACACACACACACACACACACACACACACA
>NW_024617685.1:0-3035 GCF_008729295.1 Plectropomus leopardus | reverse complement strand
AGCTTTTCTCTCTCTCTCAAACACACACACACACACACACACACACACACACTTATCCTATGCACCAGCTTTAACCTATTTTCCTAACACTCTCTTTCTCTCTCTCTCTTTTTCCGATTCTTTCTGATGGTCTCTCGTCCCGTCTTCTCCCTCCATACTAAATCATTCATATCCAGTGTCTCTGACCCACTTCCACTATGGTTTAAGACACACACACACACAGCTTTCAAAAAGATTTTGCCCAAAATCCCGCTGTTTTCAGTGTGTTATTGTACATTATGCAGTGGGCTACTTTAATCTAAGCAGTGTCAGTCAAAGATAAAACAAAGTTTCTCTCAAATCAGGACCTGGCTGCTGTCCTGACAGTATGCTAATCACTCAGCCATTTTCTTACACTCTTTAATAAACAAGTTTCCAGATCGGTAAACACATTTTGGTTTTTGGCGTTGAATAAAAGCCTTTGGGGCATTCTTGACTATAATTCCCGATAATCATTTTATCATTATTCTGCATTTTCAACATCCTGTTATCCCTTTGATGTGTTTGGCTTAATGTAGCCCCTGAGAGTCATTTCAAAGTTTTTGAATGCACATAACAACTGCGGTAGGTGTCGATCATTTTCTCTAACAACTTCTGTTATAATCTAGTGAAGTGAAACTTTCTGTTGGCGCGTTTTTGCAGGATAGAGAGAGACAGAGCAGCAGTAAATGGTTTACTATAAACCAAAGCTTTATTGGCTGTCTTGGCTTTGATGCTGCACACATGGCAGGCCAGCAACCAACAAATGTTTCATAAAACCTGCTCTGATGTGTGCATTCATTGCCCTGCGTTTTCTCTTGTAGGGCCATAAACTAGTAAGCGTGTGTTTGTGTATACTCACTTTAAAGGTACTATAGAGTCCATGTCAGATGTATATATATGATGTATAAATGTATAGCTGTCAGTGAGCGTTAAAAGGTGTATAAAACTTAAAAGAGAGGCCCCCAGCTTTGTTTTTTCTCGCTCTTTTTCTTGCTTCTGACTTTTTTCTTTCTCTCTCCTCAATATTTTGAGCTGTGAGGCAAAGCACTAGTTCACACCTCAATCGTGTGTGTGTGTGTGAGAGAGAGAGTGAGAAAGAGACAGAGAGAGTCAACTCGGAGCAGATGAGAATAGGAGGCCCAGCGCTCGCTGGCTGTCTGCCCCAGGACAGAAGCTGTCAGCTGGGAGAGAAATACTACTCTGCAGGGCCCCACTCTGGAGACTCTGAAACCAAACTAGTAGCTCTGTATGTGTGTGAGTGCATGTGTGTGTGTCTGTGTGTGTGCACGTGCGTGGGCGTGTGTCAGAGAGAGAGGGGGAGACAGAAGGAGGAATTAGAAATGGATTTAATTCTACATCCACGCGTACAAGTACATTATGCACAGTCATGAACACCCGAGCCAGTCATAGAGGTGTGTGTGTCCGTGTTTGGTTGTGTGTATGTGTGTGAGCTCTGTCAACCAAAGCCACCTGATTATCCAGCAAAAAAAAAAAAACGACAGAAAGGAAAAGACAGAGAGGGTTTAAGAAGATGAGAGTAAAGAGGAAAAGTTTCTCTCTTGAGCAAAGACTTCTTCCATCCATCTTTCTATGGTTCTTCTGTGTGCGTGCGTGCGTGCGCACGTGCGTGTGTGCGTGCATACGTGCGTGTGTGGGTGCCTCCAGGCAGCATTAGCTGCCACTGAGAGCCAGCTGTGCCCTCCTGTATCTCTTTTCTCTCATCTCCTCTTCACTCTCTTTTTGTTTTATATCAACAATTTTTCTCAAAATTCAGTTATTCAAAATCCTCATTTTTAATTCATTTCAGTTCAGCTTGCTAAGTATGAGCCAATATCTACAAAATGTTCCTAACAGTGGAACACATTATTATCAGCTGCAGAATGCGCACACATCAAGCTTACATTGTACTCGGCATTTACTGTACACAAACTCACTCTGCTCGCTTACACATCGTCAGTGTTCATCAGGTGTTTTGCGTGTTTTTAAATGACTCTTACCTTCCCCCAGGCGACACAGCTGAGGCTGATCTGACCTCAGCTTGTATCCAGATGGCCACATCCCTAACTCCCCAAGCCACATCTATCGTTAGCTTCATGACTACCACTCTGAAACATAATTTATTGCCTGGGCAGACTGGCACTTCAAAATAGAAATAAATGTGCTATTAAATCAAAACAAAGAAGTGCAATGTATTGAGACTGTTGTGCTGTATTTCAGCTGCCAAATAAAAACTGAAAATATAATAGATAATAAAAATTAAACAAAAACTGCCTGCTTTAAGGCTGACTTCAGTCCTGGGCAGAAATAGGCAGATTTTGCTTTGTTTCTTTGTTTTAAAACTCATTCAGTCTACTTTTGTTTAAAGTAAACCAAAGCACATAGCACTCATGATTACAGTAAATATGATCATCACATTTTTCTTAATCCCCTTTTGCCCACCAAATGAATCTGCTCATTTCACTCACTTCAAGATTTATTCAGTTTTTTAAAATTGCTCAATGAGGGTGGAGAAAGTTTTAGAAAAAACTCCTCCTACATGTAGAGTGTAGAGTTATAAAATCTGAACAATTCTTACATGTGGTTCTCTAAAGCCCAGCATGTAGAGGAAAACCTCCCCTCGCAGAAATGAGGCCGAGCTTGACACGCACGGCGTCCTACAGGGGTTAAAGAGTAAACTCTGGCGTCCTACAAGCAGTCTCCTGTGTAACCAGAGCAGACAGTGTCACAGAAAACAATGGAGAGCTGCTTTGTTCAGTCGGAAACAGAGAGCAGAGAGAGGGGATTATTTCTAAAATAGCTCTGTGTTTGTCTTAGACGGAGACTGGCCAATGTCACACTGGACTGAATCTACTCTACACACACACGGGGACACACACACTCCACTCACACACACACACATGCACTGGAGAAAGCCCTGAATACACACAGACAACTTGTGAACATTCACACACACTGAAATACATATAAGTACAACCTTTTGAGTGGATGCATACCTACAGAAAGACATGCTGTCA
>NW_024617684.1:0-1535 GCF_008729295.1 Plectropomus leopardus | reverse complement strand
ACACACACACACACACACTGAAGTACTGCCAGCTGACTGAACTGCAGTACAGACGTGTACTGTTACTGCACGCACTGAAGTATTCTGTTGGTTTGTCGTTCTGCTGCGTCACAGTTCTGACATTCATACGAACGTATTGATGATTTAAAGTCGCACGTTATCGATCGGTTTTCAGGCTCATTGATCAGCGATCGAACGTTCGTCGCTTCATCTCCGACAAACAGGAAGTTTGTTTCAGGATGAAAACGATTTTTGATGTCAAAAGTCGACAAAACCTGCACGAATACCTCATGTAGTATTTGAGGTGTAGTACTTGATGTGTGGTACTGTACGTGTGGTACTTGAGGTGTAGTACTTGGCATGTAGTACTGTACGTGTGGTACTTGAGGTGTAGTACTTGCCGTGTAGTACTTGGGGTGTAGTACGAGGTACTCGGGAGCTGTGGAGCAGCTGCTCCTCGTCAGCAGAGAAACTTCGAAAGTAGAAATTTCTCAAAGAAATAAACTATTTTCACTTTAGCTGTGAGCCAACCTCAACTGTACTACAATACTGCAGCAACACTGCACATAATACTACAGCAACACTACAGAAAATATTGTACAAACACTGCAACAATACTACAGGAAAACTGCAAAAAATATTATACAAATACTACAGAAAATACTACAGGACTCCGAGCAGGGAAACCACAGCAATACTACACAAAACTCCACACAAATATTACAGAATACTAAAGAAAGTACTGCAGAAAATCATACACACATACTGCAGTAAATACTACAGGAATACTGCACAATATGCGGAAGGAATGCTGTAGAAAATACTACAGGAATCCATGCAAGGATACTACAGCCATACTACACAAAACTCTACACAAATATTACAGGAATACTATTGAAAATACCATGCAAATATTGCAGTAAATACTATACGAATACTGCAGAAAATACAGGAGAAATACTGCACAAAATACTACAAGAATCCATGCAAGGATACTACAGCAATACTAGACAAAACTCTACACAAATATTACAGGAATACTACAGAAAATACAACACAAATATTGCCATAAATACTATAAGAATAGTACTTCAGGGACATCATAAGAATACTGCAGAATACACATGTGTACTGTAGAAATAACACAGAATATAGCGCAGGATTACTACATAAAAATACTCTTGCATATACTGCAGAAAATACCGTAGAAATACTGCAAAAAAAGTGGCAGAAATATTAAAGCAACACTGCAGAAATACACAGAGCTACTGCAGTAATACCACAGAAAACACTACACAAGTATGACAGGGATACTTCAAAAAGTACTACAGAAATACTGCAGAGTTAACTCATGGCTACTGCAGGAGTACTACAGAAAATACACAAAGAGATACTGTAGAAAATACTGCAGGAATACCCAGAAACTCACTCACACACACACACACACACACACACACACACACAAACACACATGCAGGCACACACACACACACACACACACACACACACACAGTAACACACACACACACACACAC
>NW_024617683.1:0-1557 GCF_008729295.1 Plectropomus leopardus | reverse complement strand
TTTACACATTTTCCTAACTTTCTGATATATGATATATATATATATATATTTAGCAGCAGTACTCAGTAATATCTGTGATAAAAATGTAAATAACATCAGGCATTATTTTCGAAATTATATAAGAGAAGTGAGTCAGTAACACATCGTCAGGCTCGATGACTCAGCATCTAATTCAAGGTATAATTACTTTGCATTGGAAGTTTTAAAGCAAGAATAAATACCATGTTGCAAAATTCCTCACATTTTCATAAAAATGCAGAAAACGAGGACTAAAACATAACTAAATTAGACTTAAATTAAAAACTGACTGAATCTTGATCAAAACAAAACCCCACAAAAAGGCTCAAATGTGACTTTGGACCAGTTTTCAGTACAACACAAAAATTACGTTTAAAAGATGTAATTAACTCGAGCTTGTAGAGCTATATGTCCATATATGGTCAATGAGAGCAGAAAAAAATTAGTTAAAATGTGCAAATCCGTGTTTAAATATATAAACACAGTGAAAGACGGACGTAATGATGGTTAACCTGTCAGCGGTCGAGCTGTTTGTGAAAATGCTTTTTCAATCAGAAGTGCATTTCCTGTAAACGCCGTCGCTCCCTGCCACACGGAGGACGCTGCTGATAGCGTCCGGTCCCCCGCCTCGCCTCGCCGCGCCTGGCAGCTCTCCACGTTTGTTTTGCATTTTCGCTGAAGCAGGTTGGGAGTGCTTTTTTTTGTCTCACACAAAGTTAAAACGCGGTAAAGCCTCCTGCCAGTCCTCTCAACAGTGGTCCCGTCTGATTACAGTCATTTTGCTGAATTAATCTTGTAATAATTAATCGATGCTCAAATGGTGAATGCGGGTCATCGTACAGTCGCACATTTAAGGTAGATTGGTCAATTAAACAATCAATCAGCTGCTCTGTGTGACATTTACTTTCTAATTCTGAGGTTTTAATTAAAAATGTTCCTGCCTGAAAAATTGGACAAATGTAATTTATTACACAGAGCAGGGACACATAATGTGCTCTGATAAAGACAGAAAAATAGTTATTCTTACATTTTTCATCTCGGCTTATAATTGTCAGATTCAGACAGAGATTACCGGAGCAGCAGGACTTTCCATGATGCAGAAATTCAGACAAATAATCTGTCTGCTACAAGCCACAGAGGTGCATTAAATCCAGACATCTGTCAAGGATAAACATGACTGATGTTCATTATTTAAGCCCGACGCCTTGAAAGTTCGAGCTGAAGTCGGCAGGTGGGCTGAAGTCGGAGGCGGTTTCAAAAGTTCACGGCCAAGAGAGCTTTTCAGATTTTTGTCAACAGCTCTCTAAATATTTTCCACAGACGTCTCGAACAGCCTGTATTTTCGGTTTCTCCTCCATCACACAGAATCAAATAAAAGCTATAAAAAATTCTGTCTTTTGAGGCAACTGATTTTTATTTGGAAGGAACGCTGATTTATTAAAGCAAAACTAAAAGATTTACACAGGGTGCTTTATTTTGAAAACTGACAGGATTTGCTGCGGTTGTGTCTGTGACTTCCTGCTTTGCAGCTTGAAGCAG
>NW_024617682.1:0-1673 GCF_008729295.1 Plectropomus leopardus | reverse complement strand
TAATTTATTGTGCCTTTAAATTCTAAAAATCTTTGGTTCTACATTTCTTTCTCCATAAGTTGGACCCTCAAACTGATACTGACACCGCTGTTTTTTGTTTTTTGTTTTAAATATAGGGGGAATGTGTCCAATTCGAATAGAAGGTTTCGGACATGCACAAGATGTTAATTTATTCATTCAAAATTGGCTAGTAATTGCCTTTAAATGGAAGTAGTGTTTGTCACATTATCCACATCAGTTGTAGCTGATTTATCCCGATGCTCGTATGTTTACGCAGTTATTGCCGAACAATTACTACTACCTCAACATTTCGAAGTATCATGAAGACTTTTACAGTTCAAAGCAAACTGCTCAGATCAGCTCATGATTTTAAAATAAAGATTGAAAGATTTATAAGAAACTCATTAACTGTACTGTATTCAAATGCCTTTGTATTCCTTTCTCTTTCAAGTTGTGACTATAATAATTATGAACTCAGTATAATGTGCGTATGAGGCCTTGTGTCGTCTGAACATCACAACAAGCAAGGTGCTCCTTAATCACACAGTTCAGAACAAATATGCTGCTGTAAACTCCTTCACCAAATTATCCTTTATTTGGTGATCCAGTGGAATGTAGCAGCTGTCTGTGCTGGTTGACTGACTGCATTTTCTCTCACAGTGGTTGGTCTGAAACTCACAGTCCTCCTAATCCACTAAAACATTCCAGAGAAGATGAAAAAAGCCCCAAATATGTGCACAAAAAATTCACCTTGACAAACATGTCAAATATATCCAGTGAAATATAATTAGTCACATGCGCAAGGAGTTTTGAGAAAAGCTGTGACACTTTCTTACTATTATTCTAAGCCACACACATACAAATCATCGTCTTTTGAAATCTCACCCACTCGTATTACACTCAGCATCTGTTATCAACAGCCACTGTAATACTCGGGAAGATTCTCCTGCTACTTCGTGACATCCTCTCAGCATCGCTCAGACACATTTCAGCGACCAGCTATTTCAAACCATGCTTCTTGGAAACATATGTTACCAAATATAAGCAAATACGTTTGCAGAATTACCATTTGACCTTTTGTGCAGCACGGTCTATGAATTCGATATGAAAAGGATATATAATTTTATAGCCCCTTTATTCTCGCACTGACGTCTTATCATTCCTAATAGGCCCGCTGGAATCTTAATCAGTTACACATGGTCTTCTCTCCACCATCGTCCCTGCACTCCTTTCTTTATGAGCTGTCCATCGACAGTCGTTTTTAAGGTTTTTTTCCTCTCGCGGTGACAGTTTAATTCCTTTAATCCATCACCTACTTCCTCTTTTGCTTTGTAACTCACACGCATATTTTTTAGGAGCATCTCAAAATTTATGTTTCTAATTGAAAAGGTAACAGTGGGTGGGGGGAGAGAGAGGAAAAGACTGAAAGAGAGAGAAAAGAGAGAGAAAGATACACAAACACACACACACACACACACACACACACACACACACACACACACGCACACACACGAGCATGCACACAAAGTAAGCAATGGAATGCAAATCTCTGTGTCTGGAAGCGATTAGGCAAAAAGCTAAAGCCCGTCTTCTCTTTCTGTGCCTGAGCAGCAGCACCCAGTCCGGCCACCCTAACCCTCGCCACACACACACGCGCGCGCACACACACACAC
>NW_024617681.1:0-3423 GCF_008729295.1 Plectropomus leopardus | reverse complement strand
CACACACACACACACACACACACACACACACACACACACACACACACACAAACACAAACACAAACACAAACCTCCCATCCACAATATGAGTGTGTATGCGTATGTGCGTGCATGCGTGTGTGCGTATGTGTGTGCTGGTGCTGCTTAGATGTAGTGACAGGAGCGTGAAATAGGTCAGGTAGAATCACACAGGTTAATACTCTTCCCTTTTATTCTCTTCTTTTATTTTGTCTGCTGATATGAATATTAATGACCTGAGCTTTTTATTTTGTTAATGAGTAAATACTTTAATGAATGCTTTAAATTAAAGGTTTCTTTACAAAATCGGCATCCTTTCAGGTAAAGATTAAATTAGATTTTAATTTCTATTTCATATTTAGTACTCTACCGTTAACATGTCTTATTTTTCTCATGTAAGATTTCTCCATATTGCCTAGAATAACACACTGCTGAATAACACACCGTCTGATTTAAATGATTGTCTGGTGATTTTAAGACGCCTTTTAGCCAAAATTTAATCTGCCGGAATGTGTAAAGACATGAAAAAAAACACCCGATTACCTCGCCATAAGGTATAATGTGATAAAACAGAATCTCCCTTTGTAATCCCAAACAGTTTTAGTGTCGGGGTTTATGCAAGTGGCAGACTGGAGGAGATTTCTGCAAAATCAAAAAGGGTTTTGCTGTTTAGCTAAAATATTATGAAAGTGATTTATCTGTGAAATGGTAAACTCCGCTTTTCTCTCTAAAATTGCGTTTAATGGTTCGTGGTAATGAGATTGTAAAGCTAAATAAGTTGCCTCACCCTTTCAGTCTTAAATACATTTTTCTTCCTCTTGATTAATCTCAATTTTACTTTTTGTTTAGTTTGTTTGTTACGTTGGCCTGCGGAAGGATATGCTTGTATGGGACTGGAAAGGCAGGGTTAGGGATTCAAAGTAATAACACCCTGTATACATAGCACTGGGTGTACCTCAGTCCGGTGTGACACCCGGACACTCCCCCAATAAAAAAAGTATTAAGTGTTGCCTGTCTATATAGCATTGTGACACCGCAACCAAAGCCAATAAGTGTCTGAAGCAGCAGCAGCGAGATATCGATTCCTCCTATTCACCAGAGTGGAACTAAAACCTACATATTACACACCCTGGCCCTCCACCTCTCACTGAGCCAGCCCAGCTCTGCATGGAGGGAGAGGTGGCTGTCAGACGAGTGATTGGTCTGTCTACCTGCCTGCCTATGTGGCCCTCACCTAAACAGCAACCCACAGCGGGACGACATCACACACATACGTACACACACGCGTGTTGTGTGTTTGTGTGGTAAACATGTGTCTATCAGTTTGTGACACATACCAACATCCTGCTCTGTTTACTGATACACAGCACTAGAGACAATACCTTAACACACAGAGGAGTGTAGTAGTTAGAGGAAAGATCCAGCAAAGCCATAACCGAAAAGTAACAAGCTTATTTTAATTTAATAGTCATTAAGTGCCTTGCATTGCTTAAAGAGCTCCCAGATGTTTTGACTTGACGTGGAAAGATAAGTCCGTATCTTTGTTAACTGATGTAAAAGAATTACAAGTTTCAATTGGTAGACTTTAAAAAGTACAAGTATTAAATGATTTTCGTCTTTCAAGGCCCATGTTCTAGTAAGATAGCATAATTATTTTCACTTTTCTGTCATTATGCAAAAAAACATACGAATGCTCAAAATGCAAAGCACAGCAATGCCTCAAGCATCGCCTGCAGGAATCTCTTATGCGTTATTTTAGAAGGATCACTTTATTACCAGTTGTGTGTGGCATCTATTCTCCAGTCTGTATTTTCGATATATTTTTCCGCCTGTAATAAAGTGCTTTGCTCCCCTCTCCAATCTCCCCAGATAGTTTTGTTTAAATGTAAGCCACCCAGCCATTTTTTTTAGTAAACCTGCCTTCTCTCCTCCTCTTTGACGTCACCTACTGTCCCTTCTTTGCTTGCAAGCCCTGTTATTTAATTTATTTATTTTTCCCAATGGATGATTTTGATTCTGTTGCCCACAGTGACCTTATCACCCTGGCGACAGCTACTCCCCTGACGACAGAGCTGGGTTTGATTGACGCGTAGCAGTCCCTCCTCCAGTGCTTCTACTTTTTTTATTCTCTCAGTCTGAAAGCCCTTTTTGGAAGGCTAAAAGTGGTAAAACTCCTCTGACATTAAACACAGCCGGGCTGTGCTTCAATTAGCAGCCTGTCCCTGTCCACCGATGTACACAGATGTATTTGACAGAAATTTGTTAACACATTCCAGGACAAAAGTCTCATGTACTGGTTTAAAGTCACAACCTGGTCTCTGTGCATCTGTCTGTCTGGCTGACAGCTGTCTGTCCGTCTGCCTGTCGGTGCTCTCAGCATGTTGGCCTGTGTGTCAGTCTGTCTTTCTACGCATCTTCCAACCTGACCGTTCACAGACCTGCCTGTCTCTGTCCTGCCTGCGCTGAGTAGTTGCATACTCGTATAGCTGTTTGCATATTCTTCTTCAACTGCGGGCAGACAGCCTAGCAAAAAGTGTATGTTTGAACGTGTGCGTGTGTGTGTGCGTGCGCGTGCGTGCGTGCCTGTGTTTTGTAGCACATTACACTGTCTCCTACTTATCATCACCACTTATTATCTTCACACTTTATTTACTTTAAAATTAGCTTTTCAGTTTTATTTTGTATTCATGTTAGTGTCCTCACCTGTTTTGAAAAATGTTCTACATTTCTTCAAGTTCCTTCACATTATTTGCACTATTTTATTGTCTTTGACCAGTTTATTTGTATGCATTCTCCTGTTAACATTTCGATTACTTTTTTTATTATTCATGTTAACAGATTTTCATATTTTTTAGTCAAAAGTAAAATAGTTTGACAGTTACACCACCAAGTGGCATAAGAAAGGCCAAGTCTCGTCTGCTGTTTCTTGACTTTTTGTCTTGCACTGGCTGTATTTTTATCCATCCTTCTCCCACTCTGTCCCCGCCTACAGAATGAACTTATCGAAGGGGCCATTGGTGAACAGCAGCAGTGACGATAACTCCAAGTCAACCTATAGTAAATGCGGTGCTGGCGCCTGGAGGATGCACCAGAGCTACGATCCACTAGAGGCCAACCACATGAGAGACGCACATGCCCTCTACAACCCCAGGTAAGACGAGACGACGAGCGGACCAAAGACGCACAAAAAGAAAGGGAAAGAGCGAAAAAACCTAAAAGAGGAAGAATCTATGAATCAGTTAGGTTCAGTTTTACACAAAAGCCACACTTGACCTCTATAAACTGCAGATGAAAGAGAAAGAAAAGGCAAGCACTTTAAGACATCAAAAGACAGTTTTTAGTGGTCCGTGTGTGTGTGTGTGTGTGTGTGTGTGTGTGTGTGTGTGTGTTAGAGAGTGAGAGAGA
>NW_024617680.1:0-1501 GCF_008729295.1 Plectropomus leopardus | reverse complement strand
CCCAGGCTGTGAGACTCCTCAACTCCTCCTTCAACGCCAAAAAGATGTAACGGGATTTATCTGTAATTTCATTTCTTCTGAAACAATGTTTAAGAAAAATGACAATAAATCTACCTTGTACTTTGTACATCAGAGATATTATCTGATAAAATAAATTAAAAAAACACGTTGGCCAACAGAACTTAACTGTGTGATAGTGCGGGTAAGAGTTTGTTTATTCAGTTTTTCGTGTTGCCAGTTCTTTTGGCACACTATGTTTCTACAGCAGTATATGATGACATTACCTGACAGCATTAGCATGTTCGCTGTACTTCAGGACACACAAGTGATATTACTATCAGTAGTTTTTTTTCCTTTAACTTCAAAATATTTTTTATCCTTTCACTTCAAAATATTGTGTTTTGTTGTTTAAATACCACTAAAAACTAATGATAACTGTGCTCATAATTTAACTGCAAACAATACCCATTGAATATGAGAGTTATCTTTGCCAAGAAAACCTGGAATTTTCATCATTAAGTAAAAACATGAGGATCAAGAGGCTGATTGTGTCTGATTTCAATTTTCCGAGTTGAAAACCTGGAGTCAACTTTCATCTACAGAATTAAAGCGAAATCAGCATCAGTCGTATAAACATAAAGCTCATTTTTAAAAAAGGAAAATAAGAAAAAATATTTTTTAAATAAACACTGAACTTGAACTCAGAGTTCTACACAGTTAAGTCTCATTTAATGTTCCCAAACGTGTACACAAAGCCCACATCTCCTCCTCTCTAACAAGTTGTACTTTCACTCTACGAACATTGTTTCATTTTCACTGTAACACCCTCACAATTACAGCATTTCTCTGCTCTCGTCAAACTCTTCCTATTGTCCTTGGCGCACAATTGCTGTACTTCAAAGTATTTTTACCACCAACACCCCCCCCCCTCCTTTTTCCAACCATTTTGTTTTGCTGTCAGTGCTCAGTGAAAGAACTTTTCGGCTGCTTTCAGACATGCAGAAGATGCTGACACTAATTCAGTGCAGCAACACAAAGCAATTCTTATATACATTAGAGCAACAGCGAGCACAAAATATGGAAACAAATTTGATTCAAGCATAATAATTCTACATTTTAGAAATCTCCATGCGATCACCGGCGTCACAACATTTGCAATGGTGTCACCATGGAAACAAATTAACGAGTACGAGCAGAGGACATGTGTGTTTGTGATGGATTGTTGTGATGCTGGGTGGAGGAGCAATTGATTAGACCCGCGGGATCGTTGCCAGGAGCACAGTGCATTGTGGGTGATGGAAGAGGAGGCGACGGGGATGCACAGTGACACCTGCACACGCATGCAAACAAACACTACAGGCAAACACACACAGAGATTTATCTATCCTGTGATATTGTTGGTATTGAATAATTCAATGATTTTATCAGCCTCAACCACAACAAATGACTTAATTATGCTAATCTGAGCCAGAAACTCACAGAGAGGTGTGTGTGTGTGTGT
>NW_024617679.1:0-3137 GCF_008729295.1 Plectropomus leopardus | reverse complement strand
GTGTTTCCTCCCTAACCGTATGTGGAGACGCCTGGATACGGGATGCAGCTATGTTTTATTTTTACCACCTTCAGACTTTGTAACAGGAAAAATCTGTTGCATCTCTACGAGATCCAACATTTATTCGGGAGGTCGTGTCGCCTCGTCTATTCTATCGAACTGACGTGTGGAAATGTGCGAGATGGAAATGTTCCTGAATGTCGTGTGAGGAGTGAAAATCAGTGGCAGCACCTGAAAGGTCATCGCGGTGTTTCACCTGAAACTCTGTGAGTCTTTATTTTTTATTTGCAGGAGCAGCTGCTGCGGTGCTGACGTGTGTTTGAGCTGCAGCTCAGAGAGCTGACTCAGCGCTCAGAGAGCAGCTTTCAGCTCGTGACGGCTGATTAACCTTTTCTTTTACGAGGCTGCGTGTGGAAGGGCAGTCGAGCAGGTGAGCGCGTTAAACAAAAAGTTCAAAGGAGAGTTTTGGACTTTGTCAGGTTTTTTCCCCTCGTGCTCAAAACCAAAACTGTGCCCATTAACCCTGCGAAACCTCGATCGATGGACTTTGGTGTTTCTGTGCTGCCTGCAGACGCCTCTCACAAGCATTCGAACCTTTGACACATGAGAAATCTGGCTTCATTTCTTTCAGAAACACAAGAAAAAGGCAATCAGCAATTTGATATAAGTTGTCTCTTAAATTGCAAAAAGAAAAAAAGAAAAGAAAAAAGTGACAAGAAAATCAGCTTCAAAAAAAGTGAGAAAATCATCAGAGATCTTCATCGTTTCTGTTATTACACATTTCACACGTGTGTTTATTTTTTTAAGGTAATTTCCTGGTTTTTATTTCTAATTGCTGGTAATTTTCTTGTAGCTTTCAACCAATTTATTGCTAAATTTTTTGAACAATTCTTGTTAAGTCGATCCTTTTCGTATTTCTACATTTTTGAAAGATACTGAGCCGAGTCGCTGAGGTTTCAAAGGGTTAAAGCCCAAACTGCAGAGAAGCGGAGGATCCCAGAGCTCCACCGAGGCGGCTCATTTCATCTGTGACTCACGCTCTCTGTTTTGTCAAATCAATTCGAGTTAACGGCGCTCTCAATAACAACAGCGCCGCGGCGGCCAAGGACAAAACGAGCCCAAACTGTTTGGAGGGAGGAAATCAAAGATGTCAAATTTCCCGGGAGGGCTGGGTAATTTCTCAGCAGTAACGCCGTGTTTTTCCAGAGGACGGGAGGTCTGGCGGGGTCCAGTTTCCCAGCCGGCAGTCTCACAACATCATTACTGAAATGTGGAAATACAAGTGATTTATTTAACCCGGGACTGAGTCTAAACGCACGACTCAGGCTGCAGCGTGCGCTCATTTCCTGCAGACTCCTCCGTCACTGTCCCGTCTCCACCGTGTTCCTTCATCCTCTAAAGCTCAAACGACAAAGTCTCTGCGGGAGAAAACCGAGCGTCACGCTGACGTTTGGTTGAAGAGCAGCGTGAAGCCGAGGATCACCCTCACAGGTGTTTCCACTGAGCCAGCCTGATCGTCTCACACAAATACTTTCATTCGACATTTCGACGTTACTGTGCAGCGGCTCCACTGAATCTTAACGCCTCTTTAGATCGAGACTTTTGTCACGGTTTTGCACAACGGCAAAGTGCAAACTTTCCGTCCCCGCCATCCTTAAAGGAGGCCGAAATATTCCAGACACGGCTGCTGCAGGCAGGTGACGTCATTCGGAGCCGGAACCTGTGCAGCAGTGATATCCGCGATGAGTTCCCGCCAAAACGACCATCGTGTAACCAATGACCAATCGTGAGCACCATTAAACACGAGCACACGGATTGGCTGTCACAGCTGTCAATCATGGCACTGACTCCCCTTTTTGAATAAATAACTTTTTAAAACCAAACTTATCATAAAAACAAACACGTGAACAACAGCAGCAAGAATACGACAGCACTTCCGGATGTTTCTGCAGAGGAAAGAAATGCAAAGACTTGTTGTTTTTCGTAGGGCCGTTCTCGTCTGAGCGTGGCGTTACACGGCGACCGTTTTCATACCTATCATTCTGGCTGCAGCTATCGGTTTGTTCTCGACTAATCTAACAATTACTTTGTTTGATTAGCTGACTAATGTAACGTCTAATTTATCGATTATTCTAAAAATAAAAAAAAATCTGTTACGTGGTTAGTACGGCGTAAACTTCAGAGTGTAATCTTTTGAACGCCACCCGCTCTGTAACCATGTGAACGGGAAATGTGCAACAGTGATGGCATCTTTTGCACGTCTGTCTCTCCTCAGTTGTTTTCCCACCATTTTTCCCCATTAATGAGTATTTTTGGAGAGTTGTCGCTGTGAAGGTCAAAGGTCAGAGCGTCTGAGGCACACTGTGAATTGTAATCGTGGGCTTTATAAATAAAATTGCATTGAACTAAACTTTAAAAATGTTGATATAATACATATGAAACATACAAATGTAACATAACTTTTTAAAACTGCTTTAATGTCTAATTAACGTGGAATAAACTGTAATTCTGTGTGTATTTAATTGCGTGTTTTAATGTTTTGTTCTTTATCTTTCCTGACTTTTGTAAAGTGTCTCTGAGTTTCCTGAAAAGCGCTCGATAAATAAAGCGTATTATCATCATCATCATCATCGTTTTATTCGTATTCGTATTTTATTTGTAGAAACGTTTTTCTTCTAGCGACTGGACTGAACATAAAGACTCTACCTTGTTAGTTTTGTAAAACTTACACCTTCATGATTCATTTTAGCATCTGGACCTCATGGACAATAATTCCCGACCCAAAACGTAACCTGAGCAGGAGCGTAAGTGGAAACACCTGTGAGGGTTTGCAGAGGCGGAAGACTGAGAAAAACAGTTCATCAGCAACAGAGGAAAATAAAACGTTTCAGACCTTAAACTGACCGCGCACTAAATATCGCCAAATGAGGGTCGACGACGGTGTAAACAGGATATATTTGGGTAACTCGATACGTGGGACCAATCCTGGAAAGTCCTGGAAAAACTTGTAAAAACAAGAAATTATTTGACAGCGAAGGGGAGATTTTATTTTGAAGGGGTGACTGAGTTCATGGGAAGCCGCCGTCACACCGTTCATAATTGTGTGTGTGTGTGTTCACAATATACACACACACACA
>NW_024617678.1:0-1166 GCF_008729295.1 Plectropomus leopardus | reverse complement strand
TGATCAGCTGATCAGGTGATTGGGTGATCAGGTGAGTGAAACACAGAAATAAAAAAATGGAGATGAACAAGAGAAAAAGCTTCTCTTTCTATAAAAAATAATTAACTTAACTTCTAAATGCTGATGTCACTTTTTTTCCTGGTAATGTTGCTTTTTCAAAGTGTTAGTTTTCCTTTAATAAAAAGCTGATAATATGATAACTAATAATAATTAATAAAGTAGTTCATTAATAACTATGAATACTGACATTATTTTTGTGTGATTTACACTTGAATGTTTCTGTGTTCATGCTGTTAGTTTGTTTAATTCAAATGTTGAAAATAAAATGTGTCTAAATATGTAAAGCTGTGATATTTTCCTAATAAAGTCACTAAAATTCGGTTGTGTTACTTCACTATAAAGTCGTCTTATTCAGTTCAGTTTTATTATGAAGAACATAATCACAATCTAACTCAGAGCATCCTGCTGTTTTCAGATTAAAGTCCTGCTGTTTTCATACTAATGTCCTGGTTTTTCCGTCTCATCAGTGCTGCAGGACATGTTTCCTGTACGCTCACTAAATCACAGCCATCTCCACATCTTCCTGATTCCTCTGCAGGGTGCTGCTGACTAGTTCAGGCGGCTCCTGGAGGAAACAATAATCAATAATCATCTGTTAGGAACCAGAGGAAACAATAATCAATAATCAGATTAAAAATAATGATTAAACTTTTTGATAATATAAACAGTGAAACTATAAAACTTGTGTACTTGGATCAGTTTCTGATCAGTTTTCTTTATTAACTCTGATCAATAACAGATATTGTAGAGTACAAAAGAATAGAATAGAATAGAATAGAATAGAATAGAATAGAATAGAATAGAAAGGTGTAAAACCTTTGCCGAGTTGTTGACAAACTTTTCTTCCATTTTGACTTTCAGAGTCTCCAACTGTCCTGAGAAACCAAACACCTGCAGAGAGAAAGAGAGATAAACAACAACAACAATAATAATAATAATAATAATAACAATATGTGAGCAGGTGTGGTTACCTGTGTGGACAGAGCAAACAGGACATCTGCACAGTGAATCTGGTCTCCAGGGAGTCGAGGCAGATCCATGTGGATCAGGGTGGCTGAGTTTGGATTAGGAACCCTCAGAGGATCCTTCAGAGCATCGCAGAACTC
>NW_024617677.1:0-1737 GCF_008729295.1 Plectropomus leopardus | reverse complement strand
CGAGAAATCACCGCTACCCGGCGACTGAATTACACGTCAGAGGGACTAAGGACCTTTGCTTAATGTAGTCTCTACGCCTGAGTATGTCTAGTCGTTGCCTGATTTTATTTTCATTGATGAACAAAACATGTATGAAACTGCAAGAATTAAGTATTTCAGTTGGATCTTAAAACATATTTTATACGGGAATTTTCCTGGCTTCCTAACTTCTCCGACAATAGGTTATGTTATTATGTTGCTGATTATTTAAGCCTAATTTTACATCCATAAAACCAATTTATTGAAGAAATTACCAATTTATATTGCATTCAAACAAACAGAGAAGCATTTATTTTTCGAACATTATCACCTCTAATTTATTCCAATAAAAATAGACACAACTATTAATTTATGGAAATTATCTTAATTTATACCTAATTAAGTAAACACTTGCTTAAAATGTAATTTTATATGATAACCACTATGAAATTCATTCTGGTAATTTGATTCGCGTCATGGACCTCACCCTTACCCTTAGTATCCTTGTGAGGGTCTACTGTGACTCCAACAGTTTATTTTATTTTATTTTTTTTGTCGGGGGGGGGGGGGGGGGTGGGACAGAATAAATAGATCATACCTGGTGTTTTGTCTTTTCACCAGCAGGTGGCAGTATAAATTTGTTTTAAGCAAACCTGACTCCACTGATGTCAGTCAATCCCAAACTGACCACACATAAAATAAATAAATAAATAATCGAAAATAATAATAATAAAAGACAAAGAGGATTCATGGCAATGTCACTGTCAGCAAAAAGAAAAAAGCAAACAAAAAGGCAGGAATCAGTTGTGGAAAGTGACTACATTTAAATAAATAACCTAATCCTAAATTATATTTTGATGCTGATACTTATTTACTTTTACTTTAGTAAAATTATGAACACAGCACTTTTACTTAAAATAGTTCAGTTCAGTTCAGTTTTCTGTTGCAGCAAGTGTTAAAAAGCATAATAAAAACACATAAAGCAAAAACAATATGAGACAGAAACATCAATCTGTCCACACAGTGACTTTCAAACTCCACAGTAGCAAATTAATAAGAGTCCACCATAACTCCATAGAGCCAATAATAATTCAGTGAGCATTAATCTGACAAACAGCTAATAACGCTGAGCGTTTCTATACCGTAGCATCTGAGTGCTTCTTCCACCACTGGCAGAAATACAAATCAGCTCCTCCTGTGAGCTGCACTCAGGTTTTTTTATCGGCACAGCTAAAGCTGGAGCCCTGGCGTGTATGAGGCTCATGAGACAGATGGGACAAAAAATTTAGGACTGACTTCCCACAAGAAATGTAAACAGTCATAGCATTACACTGAGCGACCTCTCTGAGGTTTTGCATGTGATGGTGTGAACAGCAGGATTTATACCACATAACCCTGTCGGATACAAACACAGTGTGTGTGTGTGTGTGTGTGTGTGTGTGTGTGTGGGAGCTAAAGCCCCCTCATGGCCTCCTTTATGGAGCCTGAAGTGACGAGATTTTTCTTCTGTTGCCACCACGTCGATGTACATGTAATTGCACCTGAGTTAACGATGTTAACCCTGGAGTGACGTGACTTTTCTGGTGCTGCGTTCAGAACCCCCCAAACCCTGAGCAAAGTGGCTTGGTTTTTTTTCAAACACGTGGGGGAAAAAAGGCAAAAAAGCAACTTGGCAAGAAGTGTTCTGCAAATTGCAAGAAATCAGTAGATTTAGAAAAT
>NW_024617676.1:0-3228 GCF_008729295.1 Plectropomus leopardus | reverse complement strand
AATAATATGTAATTACACTGCATAATTTCCAGATAAAAGTTTTGTTTCACTTTCATTTCTATATCTGTCTCTATATATGCAGAATCTCTCTCTCTTTTTGGTGAGTTGGTTTAATTTAAATTGTATTGTTGAATTCATTACCAACTCTGGTTGGAAAGAGGCTCTCAAACAAGATTCCAGACATGGGTGTGAACTGTATTACCATGTTGGTCTGAATGAGGTATATATGTTATGAATGGTTGTCATAAAAAAAGGATGAAAAAATGAGTTAATGGGGATAATGGTGGGCACTCTCAGTCTCTCCACAAAAGCATGGTGGTTCTTAAGGAAAAGTCAGGCATCAACAAAGATCAATGGACCATGAATCTCTGTACAAAATATAATGGCAATTATCCAGTAATTGCTGGTATATTTAATTCTGGACCAGTGTGGTGGGCAAACAGATCAACAATCTAACCAACCGACAGACACAGACATAAAAATCTCTTTGTGACAAAAGCACAAATTGAGAGAACAGTTCAGAGAACAGTTCAAGTCCTACATACAATCTCACCCCCATACACCTGGCAAATAGCTGCCTAATGTAAAAGTTGCGTAATGAGAAAGTCGGAGTGTCAGTTTTGGAAAGTCACAAAAAAATTACAAGTTACGCCTCACAGGTGCTTCGTTTGAAGCAATTTAAGGCCTTGATCATTCTCCCTGTCCATGGTGACTGTGTAATGATTGCATGCTAGCTAATAGCTGGAGCTTAGAATTAGTGCTTTTCCACTGGCACATTTGACACACTGAGCCAAACCATGTCTTGTTGATTTCAATTCCATAACCAATGCACCAAGCTGTGCAGAGTCGCACCGCGCCCAACATGGACTAGCTCCAGATTCAAGCGTAAGGGTGCCAAACCGCCTTAACCGTTGACTCAAGGAAGAACTGATTAGATTTTGCTGGTCAAAGTGGACATCTGTGCCAAATATTTGAATAATGACCTCCAGGTGTTCATGAGATATTTTGGTCATGAGAATGAGACAGACGAGAGCACAATGACCTTGACCCTTGACCATCAAAATCTAATCAGTTCATTGTTAAGCCCAACTGGCCATTTGTGCCAAATTTGAAGAAATTCCCTCAAGGTGTTCTTGAGATATCTTGTTCATTAGAATGGGATGTATGTGTGTATGGATGGATGGATGGACAACCCATAAACATAACTGTATAAAAACTCAGACAACTGTAAAAGAAAGTTGTTGATTGCATAACACCACTGATGTGGACAGTGACATGTTCTGTTTGTTAACAAGCACTTAATCAGTTTAAGATAAACCTTTGGGTAGCTCTGTCGTGAGGGGATGCTAATTCCTGGCGCTCTGGGCTGATGTGTCGAGTCAGATCAAGCCATCATAAGTATATGTGAAGGGGCTTTAATATATCTGATTTTAATGTCTTTTCTTAGGTACAAATGTGAAAAATGTATTCATGTAACAGGTAGCGAGCATCCCTCTGTCATATTATTGTAATGGTGAAATACAGCAGCAGGTCTATAACACTTTGTATTTGGTTGAAATCTTTGTTTAACCCTGATTTTTTTTTCTTTTGGTTGCTTTCTTTCTCAATCTCGTCCTTTCTGTTAACTCAGGATATTCAAACACTCAGATGTACCCACAGACACATACACACACAGACAAATGCACAACCCCTCCATCAGCACACACACACATACACACAGCTACACCCACACAGACCTCCTGCTGTGTAGGATTTGGTGATAACCAGTGTTAGGTAGGCAGGTGAGAGGGTCATATGGCAGCAAAAGCTGTTATCAACCTACCCTGTTCTCACACACACACACACACACACACACACACACAGGTTTATCACCCTCTCCCGTTCCCACACACTCGCCTTACATCATTACTTGGCTGTAGGAGCCGATCAGCCAATCACACTCCGAGGCTGCGGTCAGGTGACCCGATCAGGAAACTCTAGCAAGAGGATGAAGTTACACACAGCCCTGCTCTGATAACAGCTCTGTGTCTACCCCTCTCGCTCTCTCTCTCTCTCTTTCCTTTTCCCTGCTCTGCAATTTACAGATTCAGTTTCACCTTTGCTTTCATGCTAAGCTGTTGGATCCCAAAGCCCGATGAATCTGTGTTTGCTGTTCTCAGGTTAAACACTTTGACAAGTTGGAGCAACCAACAGCAGAAGTTTGTCCCTTGTTTACCTGGATGTCCCAAATGTAAATTTAAAAAAAAATCAGTATGGTCCATGTTCGCGTGTTTGCGTCAGTTAATTTATCTCCACTGTAGGTCAGCAGAGGTTGCAAGCCTTTTTAAAAATACACATAACAGCAAACTACATAAAGTCTTACGTGATTAATCAGATGAATAAAGGTTAGTATGTGGTAGAATCAAAATCTCAAAGAATGAGAATATGTTAACAAGTTTGATATAAGTTCAAGGGTAAGATATTTTTACCCAAAAGTGTTGTATGAAATTAAAGCTGCTCAGTCATAATTGTCTTTGTCCTCTTCATTTTGTCAATTAGCACTTAACATTTCACGTCCTCTCTATTTGAATGTGTCTGGTCAGGTCTGGATCAGCAATGGAGACACTGCGACCATTTGGAAAATCTATTATCCGGTTATAAATCACTTTGGGGAGTTGAATCTATTAAAATCATTAAGTGTTGACATAATTTAAAATGTTAAATCTGAATCATAAAGAAAAATGTCAAACTTACTTTTTTATGTTGATATGAAACTGTTAAAAGGTTTCCAGCAGTCAGGGGCCAGTTAGCACTAGAGGGAGACAGAGAATGAGATTAAAAGCTGACATGCTTTAAAGCTTATGAACTGTATGCAGATGTAGATATTCTGATATAATGTTAGTGATACTAAATCAAGATTTAGGGAGCATGGGTATAGAAGTTGTTGACACAACAGAATGAGCATCAGAATCAGTCATAAGATAGCATGAGATACTATCTTGTTTATTTTCACTAAGTTACCACTGCAACAATCAGTTGCAATTTGATGAAACAGCTCTGCCATAAATTCTAACTTACAAAGTTTATGATTTTCCGTTTTTGATGGCATTGTCAGACAAGTAATATAAGTTTATTATTAAGGTCATAGATAATGGCGATGTTGTGCTGGACTGCATTGGAGGTTTTTCTATTTTATTTTTTATTTGTGCTATACTATTGTACAATACTTTTAGAAACTAACAGTATATA
>NW_024617675.1:0-1167 GCF_008729295.1 Plectropomus leopardus | reverse complement strand
AAACATGCGTCTCATCCACTGAGAAAGAAAATTAAATTGTAAATTGACCCCCTGTTTGTATATGTGTGTGGGTTTTTTTATTTGGCCACAATATAGCATCCGTTAGCACCTCCTTTCCCCTATTCAGACTCTGCCCTTAAATCCTCAGGCTTTCTTGGCCCTCAGCTGCCAGCTAACCCGTACCACCCGCTGCTAACAAGCTTACCGTGCCCAGAAAAACAAATTCAGTAAGAGCGGATAGGGACAGAGTTATAGAGAGGATAGAGAGAAGCAGAGGGGTGAGGAGGAAGAGGGCAGCTGTGATTATGCCAAGACAGGAGGCGAGAGAAAGTAAGGATGGTGGAAAGAGTGGTTGTGGATGAAGTAGCAAAAGGAGGAGGAGGGAGAGAAATTACCATCTAAGAATAGTGAGTTTATGGGGAGAGCAGGAAAGGATAAGGTAGGGGAAATGAGGAAGGAAATAGAGGGTAAAAAAAGAAGAGATCGGAACATGGGGGGAAGGAGGAGGTAAAAAAAAGAAAAGCCAAAGGTAATAAAGAGATGATGAGGTGTGTGTGTGTGTGTATGTGTGTGTGCGTTTGAGTGAGTGTTAGTTTGCTCCAAAATCCCGCTGCAGTATTCATAAAGGTCAGTAAGTTTTGATGGTGTAAAGTCGTGGTGTGGAGGTGCGCACACATGTATGGACACAAGGTTGAGGAATGATTTTTTCAATTCTGTACCTGACCTGGCTACACAGTATTTCCCAGGACCACCTGCTCCTGCAGATGAGCTACCTCACACTGCGTCACACTGCACAGAGACTCTGATCGACCCCAATAATGTTCTGTATTGAAAATCGATTGGGTTTATCCTGCAGCAAAAATTAGACACACAGCACCCGTATGGATTTATGAATTGGCCTTTTCTCTGATATTTTTAGTGGTCTGCTATGTCAAAAGATTCAAATATTGAAACACCAGACCTCAGAGTAGAAGTGTTAAAGTTTCTGGATCAGACATGGATTTTTTTTTCTCGTTACAAAAAAAAAATCGAACTGACTACAAGAATCAGTCTGAGAACACATTACTAGAAAGAGACAGAGATATGAAGCAAGAGGCTGCACAAGAGCAACACTAACTTAAATGCATGTGCACACAGCCCAGTCTCACTTGACCCTAAGGAAAGCTT
>NW_024617674.1:0-1589 GCF_008729295.1 Plectropomus leopardus | reverse complement strand
TCCATAAAATACATTTCCAGGAGTATTTGATTATTATTATTATTATTATTATTATTAGGCCCTGAGATGGGTCAATGATTGACAGCAACATGGATTTTGATGCATTGTTGGTTTTTTTTTTTTGCTGTGTCAGATTTTTTTAAAAAAAAAACTAAAACTCGAGGTCCTACTGCCAAAAAATGTCACTTTCCTAAAATCTGCTGTAAGATTATTATATATTAATATTTTTTGCACTCAGTGTCACATAGAGGTTGGGTACGGTGCCTGTGGATTTTCAAAATAGGGGACAGGAGGGTCTGCTCCAATTATCAGGTATCACACTACTCAGCCTCCCAGGGAAAGTCTATTCTCGGGTGCTGGAAAGGCTCCATTCATTTGTCGAACCTTGTATTCAGGAGGAAAAATGCAGGTTCCGTCTGGGCCTTAGAACAGTGGCTCTAGCAAGGCTACTGGAGGGGGTTGTGGGAGTTTGCTGATCTGGTCTAGATGTGCTTTGTGGACTCGGAGAAGGCCTACGTCCGCGTCCCTCAGGGGGTGCTGTCGGGTGTACCACGGGAGTATGGGATACTGGGGTAGCTTCTGCGCACCATCCAGTCCCTGTATAACCAAAGTGAGAGCTGTGTCCGCATACTCGGCACGAAGTCAAACACGTTTCCAGTTGGTGTTGGCCTCCACCAGCGTTGCCCCTTGTCTCCGATCCTGTTTGTGATTTTCATGGACAAGATCTCAAGGTGCAGCCCGGGGGAGAAAGGGATCTGGTTTGGGGTAATCAGAGGTGAATCTCTGCTTTTTGCTGAAGATGTGGTTCTCTTGACCCCAACACACCGTGACTTCCAGCATGCACTGGGGGCGTTTGCAGCCGAGTGTAAAGCAGCTGTGATGAGAGTCAGCACCCCCATGGTTTTCTGCCAGAAAACGGTGGACTGCTCCCTTTCGGTGGGGAGTAAGTTGCTGCGCCAAGCGAAGGACTTCAAGTATCTCGGGGTCTTGTTCACGAGTAAGGGTAGAACAGAGCGTGAGATGGACAGACAGTTTGGTGCGGCATCTGCAGTGATGCAGGAGTTGCATCGGACTGTCATGGTGAAGAAGGAGCTGAGCCGAAAGGCGAAGCTCTCGATTTACCAGTCCATCTGTGTTCCAGTCCTCACCTATGGTCATGAGCTCTGGGCTGGGCTCAGCCTTTGAGATATTGTGAGGAGCTCGGAGTAGAGCCGCTGCTCCTTCATGTCGAAAGGGGCAAGTTGAGATGGTTTGGACATCTGATCAGGATGCCTCCTGGGCGCCTCCCGCTGGAGGTGTTCCTGGCACGTCCTACTGGTAGGAGGCCCCGGGGCAGACCCAGAACACGCTGGAGGGATTACATACCTTGTTTGGCCTGGGAAAGCCTTGGGGTCCCCCAGGAGGAACTAGAAAGCATTGCTGGGGAGAGGGATGTCTGGAGTGTTTCGCTTAGCCTGTTACCCCCATGACCCAGCCTCGAATAAGCGGACAAAAATGAATGGATGGATTTTTTCCACTTTAAACAAGTCAATCTACCTAGAACTCTAGAACTACCTCAGCCTGAAATATCAGAATCAGAATCAGAATCA
>NW_024617673.1:0-1018 GCF_008729295.1 Plectropomus leopardus | reverse complement strand
AAAGCTTTTTTTCTTTGATTTTTTCCCAGGTACTTTTCTTGAACCTTTACTGTATTTTTGCTATTTTTTGTGTAATTTCTTCTTCCATTCCCCATTGCCCTCTTCTCATGTTTTTAAAAGTAATCAAGCCAATATTATCAGGTTTCAAAGGGTTAACTAGCTGGCTAGGTGCATTTGACAATTTCTTTTGGAAACATGAAATAAAAAGACAAATTGCAACTTGTTAAACATGACACAAATTTCAGTAATTAAATAAATTTATTCTTTTAAAAGCTAGGGGAAAATATTAAGGGAAAAATGACAAAAGTTAGGGAAAAAACCCTAAATTTAATTATTGTATATATTTAAAATTATTTGACAGAATTATTATAATTTTTAAGTACATTTGTCTGTCCTATTGCCCCTTTTTAAGCTCTTTTTCTTTAAAAAAAAAAAATCAGGTAATTTCAGTGAACTTTTACTGATTCTGATTCTACTAAGAAATCAAGCCAATACTGTCAGGTTTCAAAGAGTTATTGAGCTGGTTGGGTTCATTTGACAATACAGGCATCTCTCTTGTCCTCTGCACTTTCATCCCTCTTTCGATTTTTCCACTTCTTTTATATTTAATCTTTTCTCTTCTTTTTTCCCAGCTGTCTGTCCATCCATCCAGCTCTCCTGTCTATCTTCTTTGGGAGCAGCAGCTATGACTCAGTAAACACTGGTCTAATCATTCTGCCCTTCCAGAAGTCCGATTGCCAGCTTCCGTTTTTGAAATATCATCAATATTTAATTAAGCGATTATCTCTTTAGGACACAACACAGATAGGAAAAAGGAAAGAGGCTTAAAAGTTGGCTCCAGTTCACGGATAATCCTCTTGTCAAAACGGCCACCCCCGCAGTGGCGATACTGTCCACCCACCTGACCAAACCGAAGTCCTGCAGATAAAAAAAAGAGATGGGACCAGGGTGTTTTTATTGAATTTCAGGTTTTGTTTTGTTTTTGAGCTCTGGCCTCTGCTTCTCCACCAATATATTC
>NW_024617672.1:0-1019 GCF_008729295.1 Plectropomus leopardus | reverse complement strand
AGAAGCTGAATCAAAGCCAACATTACTCCCACCTGCTAGGACACACATACACACACACACACACACACACACACACACACATTAACAATTACAAATTCAGGCAAGAGATAAGACAAACATCATTCAATCTTCTCCAGCCCAAAGGAGAGGCAGATAAGTTATAGTTTTTAATGTTTATTTGCCCCGAAGGCTAATTGGACCATTTTCACAACAAAGATAAAGTTCACAAATTTATATCACAGAGCACTGCATTTTTACAATAATGCTGCACAGCAAAAATGTTCATGTAGACATTAAAACTTCAAAATAGAGTTAATTGTATTATAGTTCAGCCTGTTCCTATAATGGCCGTAATTATCTTGTCTTCTTACAGCAACATCACAGACTGGAATAAAATGTGCACTCTTCATGGTTCAATTTTGAATAACATCATATGTAACAAAACTCCACGTCTTACTTGAACAAAATTTGGGACATTCTTGACATTGTGTTACCACCTTTGTGATAATCCTTTTCTGCTGTCCAATGCAATCACAAAAACATGAATTATATTTGCTTTTACTTCTTACAAACAAGACAGGGTGGGAAATAAGTTTGGTTTTTTTTTGAGTGTTGATGGTTTGGGTAAAGGAATGACACATCTCCATTTGTGACAGGCGAATCTATAAGAAGCTTTAGGAAACATGTGGATGGCATACAGATTTTTATTTTGTATTGCTGATAAATTCTTTTCACTCACTCCACTTTGCATCATGTGTAATATTTCACCGGTTACCTGAGAATTGTACTGTTTTATGTTGCCACAGAATATACACTGACTAACTCATTACTGTATTATTAAACTTTGTCGCTATATGTAGTTAATATCTCATATAATCTAAAGGCATAATCACTCTTTTCCACTTTTTCTGGCTTTTTTTATGTTGAGCATTTTTTCCCTTTCCAGACAAACAGTTTATCACTTCAGATGTACTTATTTAACCCATTATATATTTATCCTGATTTTTAGGAAATCTTAT
>NW_024617671.1:0-2974 GCF_008729295.1 Plectropomus leopardus | reverse complement strand
ATAATGGCCAAAAAAGTGTTTTGTAGATTATGGTGAATGTTTTTGTCCAAACAACAGTAAAAAAAAAAAAAAAAAAAAAGAATAGAAAGAAAATCAATAATATTAACTTTACACTGATATAAAACAGAAAAAAATGCAAATTCTCATATCTGATCAGCTGAAACTTATATTTTGGCATTTTAAAGGCAAATAGTTTTGCCTTTAAAATGACTGCTAGCCAATTTACAGACTAATTTTGTCAACTGTAGACTGCATATTGTCCATTGTCCATTGTCCATTGTCTGTAACATTAGATGTTACAGGGTACTAAAGAAAATGGAAAATAAGAAAAAGACAAAAGCAAAAAATATCAGATAATGCCAATAAAAAAAGGCATTCAAAAATGAGCAGTTACTGGCTTCAGTCAGACTTTGAGGGAATTTGCAAAATCTTGGAGCAGCAACAACAAACAAACAAAAACCTTAGTTTTCAGCTTTAATGATAAAACAGCTAAAATTCATGCTGTGAGGATCTTATAAGCTATGCAGTCTGTATCAGCGATAAGCTAATTCTTCATTGTTTTGTAAACTTTACACAGTTCTTACAACTTTGATACACATTTTTGAAAGAGGGACATTAATCAAGTAAATACCGTACAGTTCAAGAAAACCATCAAACATATTTTAAAAACCTAAAAGTTGTGATTCTTCTCTTCTTGTGTCTTTTAAAAAGCATCATATTCACATCTGAACTTATGCTAAACGTGAGACATACACTGTATGTGTATGTCACCATAATGCCGAGTTAATAATCTCACTCTGAACCTCACTGGGGACAAAGTGCACACAAAGACCGTCCTTTCTATTGGAAAGTGGGAAATTATAGCGCACGTTGTCGCCAGCCAGACAAGCATGAATACACATGGGCAGGGCCACGAGCAAACCTTTATTTATATTGGACCAGAGATTACACGGTGCAAACTGCTCTCTGTCATTTAGTGGCTGCACAAATACACATGGTGGTTTGGAGGGGACTGATAGAGTCTTGCCTCAACACAAACTTCATTTAAAAAGGAGCTTCTTTTTATGTCTGAAGAACTGGTACAGAATATATACAGAATATAACCTGTAAGAGGAAATAGGCATGTGATTTCCACATTTTGTTATACATTTTTCCTCAATGCTCACGTGTACAATGACAATTTTTAGATTTTTTTGGTGCCACCACCAGCTCTACAGCTTACTCTGTCTGACAATAAGCCCCAAAAAAATTCCCCACCCTTTGGTGGCCAGTTTTTGCCCTCTGAGGATGAAATTTAGCATAAAGCTCGCAGCTACTGCACTTGTTTTCTGGTGTGTAACATGAAAGACAATAGAGGGAATGGGATGAAGCAGGTTGCCACATGCAAGGTTCCCACACCTTTTTATTTTTCAAATTTCAAAACTTTTCCATGACTTTTCAAGGACACATAACATTTTTTTTTCATGAAGGGAGAGATGGAGTCATAAAATAAGTATAAGTATGTGATGGTTAATAAAACATCACACATCAACACATATTAGAACTACATTACGTTGACAGCTACAGAAAATAAACGATAACAACAACTCTGAGAATTTTTTTTAACATTCAACAAATTGCATGACTTTTCTGGTCCTGGAAAGTGTGACTGTGATATTCCATGACTTTTTCAGATTTTCCATTACAGTGGCAACCTTGCACATTTTGCTGTTTTTGTCAATTTTAGACAATGTGATCCAAAGCGACAAAAAAATCGAGAACAAAACAGTTTTAAAAGACTTTCATCTTCAAACTGAGCAGGTCATGTCACAATGCTGCAAGTAAACCCACATTTCAAAACACTTACTCAAGACACTCTCTTCACCAACTAAGAGAAAATATTATGTTTATGTCATCATGATTTTGAAAAATTAAGCACTGCTCTTTAAAATATATTCTGCTGAGTGCACTCAATATACAAAATGTCAGTCTTCTAGATGTGAAAAATGAACATATCTGAAATCTAAATAAATATCACAGGATAAATTGTCCTGTCTGCCACCCCGCCTCCTCCCCATCCTTTCTCCCATCATCACTGCTGCCCCGAGCTCGTCTCAACAGCCAGCTGTCCAAACAAATGTTACGTAGCCGGCGCTTATGTAATGAAGCATGGCAAGTGCTTAGCGCATCCTCTAAGCTTTCCTGTTGCATGCCATCATCAGTTCAAGCATCTCAAAGAGTACAGCTGAACATCCTCATCTGTCCCTTCTGACTAGAGAGTAGCCATGGCTCAAATAATCAATGTTATTGATCCGCGGTGAACGAATGGGTAATAAAGACAAGTCATTGCCCTGCGCTTGTGAACAATCTGCAAGATCAGCTGCAGTGTGTGTGAGAGACAGAACAACAGAAATACAAAGCTTGGAAGGAACACTGACATAATCTCTGAGTGCGTGTTTATAACTTCAGGGATCAACACTCTCTGCTAGCATGACCGGGATCAAAAGTGCACCACAACAGCATTCACAGCTAAAGACAATTCTCTCAGAGTGCAACAAACACAACAAATGCAATACATGCCAGCTGCCTTGTGTGAATCTGTGTGCTTCCTACAATCCAGAAAACTGTACTGTGCAGTACTTTAATACAATACAATATGTAGAGGGATATGCTGACTTGGCAAAAAAATGTGCACGTAGCTTTAAGAACACATCGAGTTGTAAGCATTTGACCGTTTCTGTATTTTTGAGTGTCCCTGCTGCCAGCACACACACGCACAGTTAAAGAAGCTGTCTTACCGTCTCATTCTCATCTGGGTACATACTGTCCTGTGGCTGAGTTGCCGCTGCAGAGGAACAAGTCTCGTAGCCGGCGGTGCTGACGAGGACACTGATGATGCAGAGAAACACAGCAGCCTCTGCCTATTCACAAAATCTCTCCCGGACTGACATGTCACTGTGGCACACCAGATAATGTCACTCTGAGGCCCGGTGCA
>NW_024617670.1:0-1535 GCF_008729295.1 Plectropomus leopardus | reverse complement strand
AACAAACAAACAAACAAACAAACAAACAAAGTCTCACCGCCAACGTGCAAACTCTCCTCCAGCTGCTCCGATTTTTTTGCAATAAATCACGTTTGTTGTTTTATCTGATGAAAGCATTTGTACGATTTCTTCTTTTTCTTTCTGAGAATCAGTTTCACTGGAAATTTAAATAAAAGGGCCCCAAAAAAGGCCCATTAAAGCCCAAACCTGAGCCCCGACTACACCACCGCGTACTGGTTTCAGCCGCGCCACAAGATCTTCAGAGGACTTTAAGACGTTTCTCGGATTTTAGGACAGTTCACGGACTTGAGGAAGTTTGTCAGATTTTAGGACATTTCTAGGATTTGAGGACATTTCTAGGATTTGAGGATGTTTCTCAGATTTCACAACGTTTCTTGAAATTTATTCATTATTAATTGATTTTATAACTTTTTTAGGACTTTTCTTGGAATTTCAGATGTTTCAAGGATTTGCTGAAATATTTAGGATTTCAGGATGTCTCTTGGATCTTAGCACTTTTTTACGGCTTTAGGACATTTCTGGTATTTTAGGACATCAGTGTCTCAGCTGTGTCCTCTGTCGGGGTGTGGGGGATCCTCCTCTGGCTCTTTTTTTGATCAACAAGCTCTTTTTTGTTTTATGTCTCTGACATCTTCTGGAGACTAAAAGGACAAAAACTATTCACAGAGTTGATCACTTGAGTTTTACTGGCTGGGGGCCCCAGGGGCCCTGTCGGGGGCCAGATTTGTTGAGTATCTCTGCTCTGAAGGATGGTGAGGAAAGACTCGAGGCCTCTCGGAGCTGGATCATCATCCTCGCTCTGACCTGGACAAACTGATGAAACTGAAAAGTATTGAAGGCAGCAGATTTTCGGGGAGCCGATGGGAAGGAGCAGACAGTGAACGCAGCATCGTCTGCGTCCCGACCGAGAGGAGGGTCAAGGTAAGACGGAGACTGCTGGGAGGGACGGAGGACGAGTCGAGTCAGCGGTTCATCAGCGCACGAAAAACAAAAAGAAAAATCTCCTCTCACCTCCGGCCTCCCTCTGAGAGAGAGCGAGAGAGTGTGTGAGTGTGTGTGTGTGTGTGTGTGTGTGTGTGTGTGTGTGTGTTCAGTTTATGGATCCAGCCGAGCAGAAAGTTTCACATTATACAAGCTAACGAAAATATCTGGTAAGCGCTGAAGGGAAAGCAGCGAAGGGTCGGAGGTCAACCCTGACAAGAGACGAGCTCCTCACATTCTTCTTCTTCTTCGTCTTCTTCTTCTACTCTCAGTCTTACATATCTAAACCAGGCTCACTCACACACACACACACACACACACACACACACACATATTAATGCCTTCGCTCTTCCCTCAGCAGCAGATTGCCCACGCACACCAGGTTTCACCAGGACCCAACCTGACTGGGCGCCCAAAAAAATACTCTGCCTTCTTTGAGAGGAAGAAGCAGGAAGCCTGCGGCGAGATGATGGGGAACGTAGGCAAGCTGTCAGCGGGGCGGGCATATGCTGGACCCCCCCACCCCCACCCCC
>NW_024617669.1:0-1100 GCF_008729295.1 Plectropomus leopardus | reverse complement strand
ACACATTTAATTATATTATATATATTTTGGATAATTAGAACGTTAACTATAGTAAAGTATTCTCAAATACATCAACAGTCATGGCAAATTCTTCAGGAGACATTTGATAAAGCCTTTACTTGAAACATATTTAAAAATCCAAATTAGAAATATTAAAATACAGAAGAATAACCAGCCAGTTAACACAACGTGACGACTGAAATGTATTGCGACTTGCTCCTGACGATCAATAACCGTCCTGCATCTTATTGACTGAAGGTGAAAAGAGACCGAACAGCACTCACCGTTACAGTCGCTCCCCGCTGAGACCCACGCAGCCCGTCACCTCCCCGTTTATATGTGCTGGTTTATGGCTGAACCATAAAGCACTCTGTGCACTTTCACTCCGTCTGACATTGACCAGTAAAGTGAAAGCGGTGCATTGGGTTTGTGAGCTGCTGTTAGTGTCTAAGACAGGATTCACTGAACTAATTAACAATTTTTTTTATCCTTTTTAGTTTCTTTTCGCTGCAAAAATGTATTAATGGATTTCCAGTACATTTAGTGCATGGACTGAACTTTGGCCAGTCATGAAGATGAGATTTTGGCGGTAATTGTCTAATGACAGATATAATAAATTCAGACCTGCACTTTTTGAGTCTGTAACTATTAAACTTACAGACTCAGTTCAATCTCATTTTTATTGTCTAGCACTTTGGATGCTTCATACCAAATACAGCACATAACGCATATTTTTAACTTAACCATTTTAACTGGTCCTATTTGCTAAGTATGGAAGTCAGCTCATTTTTTACCTTTGCACAAGAGGAGAAAAAAAGTGATATAAACAACTCGCGTCCAATTGCAAAACTGTTGTGTCTGTCTAGAACCTTTGAATCATTAGTAAACTATTCTTAAATGGATTTTTGTTTTATTAACCCTTTAAAATATCGGTAAATTGGCTTTTTTTTTTTAAAAAAAAATTGGGAGAAGGGAAATGAGCATTTTAAGAAGAAATTAGCCAGAAATGAACAAAAAAACATACCAGAAAATAAGAAAAAAGGAAAGTTATTTACAATTACAACAATTCTGTAAAATAATTAAAAATGCGCCTTTTTTTT
>NW_024617668.1:0-4736 GCF_008729295.1 Plectropomus leopardus | reverse complement strand
TATGAATACATTTAAATACTTAACAGCAATGTCTCTTTCCAGAAATCATGACTTAGTTACTCAAGATAATCCTTAGTGTGTAGTTTGTTCTAGGAACTATTTTTTTTACAGAACTACACCCACCAACCATATAACCATGCAAGAGGAAGCATGCATCAACTGCTAGCTCACCTAGCACCTAGCAAATACTGCTTAACCAAGGAGGATGCCATTAATATTTACATCTTGCGCTGTTATGAGCACAAGCCTCTCGTCAATGAGACACACTTCCCTGTCCTCGATAATTTAATAGTTTGTTATGAAGAAAAAAGTAGTTGCCTTTTTGACAAATTATGACAAGTAGAGCGGATCAATAAACATAAGAAAAAGGAAGTGCATGCTGGATTAGAAAACAAAAATGTAAATTGCAACAAATGTGTTTTAAACAACAAACAAATATCTCGGGGTCACACTTTCTAAAGCAATTGAAACACAACATGCCTTGATATGTGTATGTGTTTGGTGACATAACTAAACCTGCTATATTAATATGGCCAAACTAGTCTTGTTTAGGCATCATAATCCTGTAACTGTAATGTTAGAATCTACTGTAAAATGTGTTCTTTAGTATAAAAACTTTCAATTAGGGACATTGTTTCATCTTTTACAAAGGAGAGAATTTAAAAGGGGGGTTGAAGGGGGGTCTCAGTCGACTGGTGAATTAGCTGGAAATTTCTATTGCTTTCTTTGGCGGAGGACCACTTCCTCTAGCACTGTGTGTGCTGTGTCCCAGGTGTGCTGTTCTCGACCTCAGAGCTTCATATTAAAACACATGTGGCAGACCGCACTGGGCAACAGTCACCAGCCACTTAAAACTTCACTCAGGCTCATTGCTTTTTGGTTTTTCCCTCTGATTGTGTTCAGAGGGAATATCTCACATCAGTCAGTTGGTGTCGTTATCACTGGACTGCAGTGACTGTTAAAAGCTTGTCATACAACTGCATTATTATCTTCAATAAGTAAACTTAAGTGTGCTTTGAGCTTTTTTGTCTGTTTACATATTTGTCTTGGATTATTATTTATTTTTAGCTTTTTGAATTTTGTTTGTGGCTGCGCTTTAGCTTTAGTTCCTGCTTTAAGTGAATACGAGCATAAGCTAAAACCTATGATACAGTGTGCATGTGTAGAAGGTAAGTGTGGCATCATTAGACCTTAGCAATTAAACATATATATAAAAACTCCATAGTATGTTTAAATGCTTATTATGCAACCAATCAACACTGAAAGTTTTATCAGATTTTTCCCTTTGGAAGGCATGTGCTTTGGCTCTAGACATTTGCTCCCTAGAGTTGGAGACTTAGACACAGGAATTGTGTCACCAATGGATACTCCCCTTGTTATCTCAAATCCAGATTTCAGTTTTACATAGGGGAAGTTAATTGGCATTAACCCTGGTCACTCAAAATCAAGATTTGCCCTTCCTGTTGATGTAATGTGCTCCACCGGGAATGAGCCAAAAGTGGCAGAGTGACAAAGGAAGTCATTCCTATGCTGCAGGTCCCACACAGCATTGAGTACAAAAAAGACAAAAGATGCACTGTATCTTTGGTGAACCAAATTGATCTTGTGCTACAACATTAAGTTTTATTAACTTTGGCTGCCTCTGTATATATTTGACTCTAAATGTATAAAACAGTATAAAAACTGTGTACAGTTAGCAAAATTGTATTGTTTTAAAAAGGGAATGGTAAAATCACTAGCAGATTAAGTTTATTTTCCATACACGGCTAGCTTGTGATTTGCAGTGTCCGAGTATATGGCTATTTTCTATGTTGAGAGTTTAAATAGCTCAGTGTGCATAGTATGTGCATAGTACAGTGTGTGGCAGCTTGCTTCACGGGTACAGTATGTCTAGAAATATTTCTCACACGTCTAAAATGATCATTCAAATGAGAATTGTGTACGATTATTTAGGTGCATTAATGGGGGAATACAATGCACCATCCCAACCCAAACAGCGCGCCTCTGTTTATAGTTACCATTCCTACCATCTACTGAGTAACTAATGACTCATCAATGTGGCTCAAGATGTGGCGTACTTCAACAGCAAACGTAAACCTATGAGATAATCAAACCTCCGGCTCGCTATGGAACCAATGGAGGTGTGGCTTTGGGCAGGCCTACTTTGTTTTGGAATCCCAAATTGTTATTTGTCTCATCTTTCCTTGGCGTTTGTCAACTGCCAAAACATGGCAGACGTCCGTAATGTAAAACAGACCAAGGCTCTCCCCTTGGCGACCCTTCCAGGAATTCCCCTCGAAGCTTCCGTTCCTGTCACTTGTTGTTGATACGACGGGAAGAGGAGAAATGGCCAAGTGCCGAGGTACCACAAGCAAGCAGAGTTCCAGCTTATAAAGTGCTTTGGTTTTTGCATTAAGCTGTAGCAATAAAGTCATGCTGGGTCTGCTTAAAGTTCTTATCTTGGGGTTTAAGGTCTGCTGTTGGCCCAGCCAACAGGAAGGGAATGGTGACACAAATTCTCTGCTCATACTCCCATGACGACAGTCTCTGTGCTTGCCATTAGGTGAACACTGCCCGTTTCCTTCCCCACAAAACTGGAAGAAAGGTTGAGGTGCTATTTTTACTTCAAGTCTGAGTCGAGCTTTGCACTGAAAGGGCCGCATCTTTCAGGGACCCACCGTCATTTACAAAGGAAGTGTGTGTTTGTGTGTGGTTGAGAAACCCTTTATCACAGCTTATTCAGTGCTACACATGATGACCAGTAAACTAATTCCTTCAAACTGTGATGGTAATCAGCATTTGATGACATAATGACCTCAGATGTCTCTAAACGTGAGCTAGGGTGATGGCCACAGTCTTACGGTGTAACCAACCATTCTTTTGGCTGCATTACAGTATAAGCACATGCTATATTATTAGCACAGCATTTATTTAAAAAGCTGTCAAATTAGTGTGTGAGATCACTTTGCTGGAAGTATGTGACTTCATTGCAACTACCTTTTAACTCTGCTTCATAAAACTTACGATTTAGAGGAACAGTCATAACCATGAGCATTAAGAAATACAAAACAGATTCTGTGTAGCCTAAATGCTCTAATTAATCAGTGGGGATAGGCATTGCTCAATGTCAGCTGTGAATTAAAAACAACTGAGAGAAGACAGCAGGTGAGAGATGTGACTATAACATACTTGACAGTTTCAACACAAGAAGCTCAATTATCAGCAGACGTTCCAAAACAATCAGTTTTGGTAAGCTGACTTAACAACCCACAGCTTTTATGTTTACATTTAGACAAGTGAATGGAAATCCTATCATCTGTACTTAATAAAATCACCCTTGGTGTGTGTGTTTTGGGGTCACCTGGCAGAAAATGTTCACATGGTTATTTCATTGAAAAAGTATTTAATTCTTAGCAACAGATACCCTTATGACTAAAATTGATAGCTTTTGTGTCAAAAAATTAAATGTGGGCATAAGGCATTTCTGAAGGTCTAGAAAAGCACTTTACAAATATAATAATAAAATAATTCTTTCTTCTTCTTCATCTTCTTCTTCTTCTTCTTCTTCTTCTTCTTCTTCTTCTTCTTCTTCTTCTTCTTCTACTTCTTCTTCTTCTTCTTCTTCTTCTTCTTCTTCTTCTTATTCTTATTCTTATTCTTATTATTATCGCCAGTAGTAGTATTATAAAGCAGGACTAAATATAAGAGCTTAAGTGTGTTTTATGTAAATGCTAATGAACATGTTTTCTTATGACAGTATGTTGACAGTGGCATTCCATGCACAAAAAAATGTAGACCTACATTTGTGGAAACACAACTGAAAACACATTTTCTAAACTGGCAACTATTACGTATTGTGTAGTTTGGTCTGGGAGGTAATGTGGTGTTGTCATACTACAAAATATCATCGGCTTACTAATAACATTGAGTGTTGTAAACAGCTGTGACAGATGATATATACAGTGTCTCAACAAATTATTATGAAATATAGGTAAGCCTGTTGTTTCCCTAGGCAACTGATTTACCCAAACTAAACCTTTCCCGTCAAGCTAAACAAATCAGATGTGAGAAAGTGACATCAGATGGAATGATGCGTAATGTCGCATTTATTGCAGAATCATTTGTCCCTTTAACAATACTACATCATTTGCAGGCATTGTCAATATTCCCGACCCCTTTGCCATGGAAACAGAGAAATATTAATTCTTATGATGCCCTTTTTGTCCACAATAAAAGGCCACATTTCAGAGTGGCCTTTTATTGTGGCCAGCCTAAGGCACACCTTTGCAATATTCATGCTGTCTAATCTGCATCTTGATATGCCACACTGTGAGGTGGGATGGATTATCTCGGCAAAGGAGAAGTGCTTACTAACACAGATTTAGACAGATTTGTAAACAATATTAGAGAGAAATGTGTCTTTTGTGTATAAAGAAAATGTTTCAGATCTTTGAGTTCAGCTTATGAAAAATGGAGCAAAAACAAAAACAAAAGTGTTGTGTCAGTGTAGTTGAGGAATGCAAACTGACAGGCATTAATAAAAAGCCAAATTGATAGATAGATAGATAGATAGATAGATAGATAGATAGATTGTACCTAAGAATCTTTGGTTTCATATCTTAGACACTCAAGTGAAGAGGGAAGCTAAGCGGGCAACTGTTGGCACCTGGTGTTGAGTTGGGGTCAGACTCCGGGGGAAAGGAGACCCGATGAACCCCTTTAAGTCTTGGCTAATT
>NW_024617667.1:0-2894 GCF_008729295.1 Plectropomus leopardus | reverse complement strand
TTTCTTGAAAAGTGGGTCATTGACTTTTTTCCAACGTTATTAAAAGAAATCAAAACAATTTAAGTTTGAAAGGGTCAAATAACTTGCGAAAGACATCTGAGCAAAAATCAGAAAACTGACGAGGATCCAGGGTCTAAAGGGTTAAGGAGAACAAACAATGACAAAAAACTAAATTAACATAATTAATAAAACTACAGTATAAAAAAGAAGCACACTGAGCAGAAAACTAACCGTTCAGTCGACAATCATCCAACAAAATCATAGAAAAACGTGAAGTTAAAATATTTACGGGCTGTAAAATTTAATATCTCGTTACAGAAACATAATCTACGTCATCAGAGAGGTTTTTGGTTTCCTTATTACATTTTGTTCTCTGATGAAATTAACATGATTTTATCACATAAAACAGATAACGAAGAAGAGGAAATGGTGAGAGCTGCGAGACAGTTTCAACTCAACGAGCTCTCACCAAATATTAAACGAAAATAGAGAAAGAACATGATATTTGAATCAAGAGGCAGGAGATGTGACAGGAGGGATTAGAGCGTCAGTGGATGGAAAATAAATGTATCACGTGTCTCTCACTCGTCTTTTAGGTGTTTAACTCAAAGAAAAATCAGAAAAAAATAATGATTTTATACGTAACAAAAGGGGCAATAACCCACTCTTCAAGAAACATCCCACAAATTGCAAAAAATTAGTAAAAAGTAAAGAGAAAATAAAAATATTTTTTTAAAAAAGGACAAAAAATAAGGAAAATGTCCTGAAAACTCTATATTTTATATAAGAATTTTAGATTTTGAAAAATTTTTTCACACAAATCATTCTTTTAAATCTTTGTTTAAACTCGTATATTTGCATATTTTCAGGTAATTTTCTTGTAACTTTTTTCTTTACTAATTTTTAGGCCATGTACCATAAAGTTGCCTCCTCCCAAAGGTTTTAAAAGAAATTAAATAAAATTAAATAAATGTGTGGTTTTGCCTTTTTCTTAACCATCATTGTTTAGAAATTTCTTTAAATTTACATTCAAAACCCGACAGGTCGATCAGATTCACCTGCTCTTTGTGAAAAATGTGCAACACAATCACACTTGGAGCTAAAAGGAAACTTTGAGAAGCAGAAAAGTGAAAGTTGATGATTTTTGTCTTTGTTTTTGAAATAAAACACATAAATCTCTGCAGATAAACGTCTGCGGACGGTTTACGGCAGGAAAGTCTTCAAACCCCACCGACAAACCAAGAAAGACCAAAACCTACTCTGCTGCTCTTCCTGTTTATCTTTAATCTAAACCAGCAGAGGGCGCCGCAGCGCCAAACGCCGCCTGCTTTAACCCTTTAACACCTGATTTCTTTCTTTCAGGAAAAAAAAAAAATAAAAAAAAAAAATTGCTTTTTACCTTTTTATCTAATCTTTTTATCTTATTGCCTTTTTCTCCGTGTTTTTTTCGGGTTTCGAAGCTTTAGATGTTTGTTAAAGGCGTCTGCAGGCGGCACAAGAAAACTGATGCCAGTCTGGTCGTCAAAGAGTTAACACGGACCACATGAGTCCCCCTCAGACGCCGGTCTGAAGGGAGGAGTCGGCGTCCTCTCAGCACGTGTTGTTTTCGTGTTGCAGCACATATTTGAGCGTGTTGTGACACATCGAGGGCGTGAGCGGCCAATCAGAGCGCAGAGGCGCGTCACGGACAGGCGCGCCGCTAACCTCCACATTCCTTCTGTCACAATCACCTGCAGACCTTCGTCTTTCAGGTGAGACCAACAAAATCAGGTGGAGGACACGCCCACCATGGCGAGAGAGGACGGAGCAGAGAGGAAGAGGAAGTGACATCACTCACCGTGTCCTTCTGGAAGTAGATGAGGGCGCCGGCTGTGATCTGAGCGATGAGGATGAGCAGGAGGCAGGTGAAGTACTGAGGAGACAAACAACAGCTGCTCACAACATCTGCAGACAGCTGGAACGTGACGGCCGTCCCAGTAAAACCAGTAACACTAACAAACCAACAAACCAGCAGGAACGGAGGAAAAAAGGTGAGATTTCCAAAATAAAGTCGCAATATTACGAGAATAAAGTCAGAATTTTGCAAGAATAAAGTCATAGTGTTATGAGAGAAAAAGTCTTAAGTTAATGAGAATAAACTCATAATATAACGAGAGTAAAGACGAAATTTTACAGGAATAAAGTAATAGTTTTCCAAGAAAAAAAGTTGTAATTTTGTGAGAATAATTCATAGTATTAACAGAAAAAAGTCCTAATTTTACGAGAATAAAATCATAATCTTATAAGAATATAGTTTTAATTTTACAAGAATAAACTTGTAATATTACGGGAAATAAGTCATAATTTTACAAGAATAAACTTGCAATATTACGGGAATAAAGTAATAGCTTTGAGAGAAAAAAAGTTGTAATTTTATGAGAATAAACTTGTAATATTACGGGAAATAAATCATAATATTACAAGAAAATATTTTGTGAGGATAAACTCATAATTTTCACGGGAAAGATGATATTTTATTACAGATATAAACGTATTGCTAGCAAAATATAAAACAGGCCATAGCACAGGGAGCCTATATCTTACTGTAATAAAAATTATTACTTTATTACTTAAAAAGAGCAAAAATATTATTTAAAAAAGCAGAAATATTTTTTTAAAGATGACTAAATAATAATGAAGATGAATCACAAACTGCAATAAATACATTACATAATTATGTTGCACAGCATAATTTTGATTAATTTAAATATGGTATTCAACATGATAAAACAACGTTAATATTTCAATATTTGAGTAAAATCCAGTGATTTTATTTGAGATCGGCTGACGTTCCTAACATGACTTATGTTTTTCAGAAAATGAATTAATTGGCTGAATTAACTAAAACGATTTGA
>NW_024617666.1:0-1184 GCF_008729295.1 Plectropomus leopardus | reverse complement strand
AGGAGTTTTTCTCTTGGTTGCTGCAAATAGAAAAAAACTCTCACCCTGCCAGGGTGAATCTTTTCAAGCAAGCAGTGAGCAGTTACAGAGCTCTGGATCAGAAATGCCTCTCCCCAGCCGACAACATCAGCGAGTCAGCCTGCAGTCTGACAACCTGTTTGTCCCTGATCCAGTATTTTATACTATTACAATGAGGAAATGTGAACGTAGGTAGAGTCATCTTCTGGTTGGCTCCCCTCGTTATCTGGCTCCCCTTTCAGCGTGGCATCATCTTTGGATTGGTCAACTTCAAGGACAGTCCCTTATTAGGAATTGTTTTTCCCTGCTGGGTGTCCTGTTGAACAACATCATAGATACCACACATCCACGCCCTTTTGACCCACATCCATCCTGCACATCTCCTCCTCTTATCTCCACATATCAAGTTCTTCTCACGTCATGCTTTCACTCACACCACTGGCCCCAAAGGTTAGATTGTCATACAAAATGTTAAACTGTCATCCAGAACACTGAGTTACTGCGATACTATATCTTGTCTTTTTGTGTAAGGAATAAACATGACCATATAAGGAATAAACAAGAAATAAGGAATGAACATGAACATGAACATTGCATCATATACTTACATACTCCAACAATACATATATATATATATATATATATATATATATATATAACTATGTTAATGATAATTATCATAATAACAATTATAAGTACAGTTTCCTGGACATTTCCCCATCCTTTAAAATTATTATTATCTTCTAATAATCTCTCTCTCTGTCTCTCTTTCACTTTCTGAATATTTTTTAAAAATTGTAAAATTATAATTAGAAAAAATTATACAGCGAGATATTGAACTAGAAAAGTCAAAACAATAAAAGCATGTAAAAAGCATAAAAACATTTTAAGTAAGTCCAAGTATAAAATTCAATTAAAAATAAATAACTAGAAGAAAAGAATAGAAGAATATAAGCCACGATAATCTGCACAGCTGCTGCATCGTCTCAAATGTATCCTCAACACCACAAAATAACTTTTTTTATAACCAGTTATTGTGTTTGTCTGTAGCAACCATAGACTGTATTTTATTTTATTTTATTTTTCATTTGATCTTTATATACAGTCTATGGTTGCTACAGAGAAAAACAATATATACTGTATATAAAGATTTTATTTTATTTTAT
>NW_024617665.1:0-1160 GCF_008729295.1 Plectropomus leopardus | reverse complement strand
CGCAGCAGCAGACTGAGATGTCAGAGCGCCACTGTGCCAAAAACATTTTTATTTATCATTTTTTGTGAGTAAAAATCATCATTTAAACATGTGAAATTGTTTAAATTAACTAAATAATTGATTTCTTTTTCTTTTTTTTCGGAGGTGAGGACAGAGGAGCGGTTTTTCGCATCAGCTGTTGCATCAGTACCACTGTCACTCACATCATCGGGGGGATGTTTTCGGCTTTGCCTGCGCGTTTTGATAAAGTTTGCAGCCTCACACATGTTGGCGGTGACATGTTGTGCCTCCTTACCTCTCTCTTCTCCTATCAGCGTGTCGTAATGGTGCAAGTATTCCACCTCCTCGGTGTAGTTTTGGGTGTAAGCCGTGTTGGCTCCGGCGTTCCTCGACTCCGTCCAGCGGACCTTGGCGACTCCCCTCGCGGTGATGTCCAGACTCTTGACGCGCACATCGCCGGTGACCTCCACCACCACCCTGCCGGACACCAGGTCTCCACCGGAGAACGCCGGCAGGTTGTTCTCATTCAGGCTGTCAAAGTAGATCGCCAGGGCCCTGACTTTACCCAGCACCATGATGACAGATTATAAAAAAAAACAAGAGTAGAAAAATAAGTCGGTTGCGCGTAAAACGCCTTTAGCTCCGCGCGCCCAGCAGCACCGAGCCGGAGCCGCGGCGGTGTCCGTAATGGTTCATGCGTCGGTCGGCGGAGACGCACAGCTGATGGGCCGATTCGGCTCCCCGCTGCTCTCCTCCCGGTGTCTCTCTCTGCGTCTCTCCGCGCTCTCTGCTGCCGTCTGCCTCCAGCCGCTGCGCTCTTAAAGCCTCTGTGCGCAAAAATAACCTCACTGAGCATGTGCGCACAGACCGGCCGGCCTGCTCACACACTGACACACACACACACACACACAGGAGGCGCAGTACAGCCTGTAGTACTACTAAACACTCTCGCATGACTGACTTAAACACACAGAGAGGATGTGTCTCCGCATGTCCCAACGCTTCTCATTAAACGCGCAGAGATTATTCATCATTTACAAATAAAGTTTCTAATTAAGTATTTCCATTTTCTGCTACTTTATACCTTCAACCACAATTAAAAACATATTTTATTTATTTATTGGATAACTTTACTTTCAAGATGAACCAGTACATTATGG
>NW_024617664.1:0-1292 GCF_008729295.1 Plectropomus leopardus | reverse complement strand
CCTTTGGCATCCGTATTTGACACCAACACGTTCTCTTTTCGAAGTTGCCAAATACCGCTACTTTTGCAGCAATTTCAGTGTAATACTGAAAGCCACCCTTCACGTCTACATGATTCGCTGGTTGACGGCGTCAGGCTAAAACGCTGCCAATGACCTCCCTGCGTTGGTCGCCATGTGCTTTTGTTGCCTAAACATAACAATGTGCAGTGTAATACCACCAAGCGCTTGTGTTACATCACTGTAGCAGCATCCCGTAACGTCAATAGCAGATGCAGAAGGAAACCTAGAGCTTAATATGTCGACGCGGAAGTCACCTGCAAAGTGGCAACATGTGACGACTTAGTCTGACACAAAACACCAACACGTTCTCATCCTGGTTTTACAATGAGGTCAGTGCTCCTCTCTTCTTTCAGTAATGGTGAGTTGAGCGTAGAATGTTCACACACACACACACACACACACACACACACACACACACACACACACACACACACACACACGGCCCCACTTGAGTGTAATCAGCTGCTCTCATTACTTTGATTGGGCCGTCCTGCTTTGCTCTTCAGCACATTGAGTCAGTTTTCTTCTAACAGTTTCTGTGAGGGATCCTTTTCTTGAAAAGTACACATTTGAACTATTCCTTTGTGCTTTATTTTATCCAGCAGAGGCGATTTGTCTTCCAGTTCTTACTCAAATCCGGTCAAACTCACAAATTCCCACCTGAGCGCTGCCCACCACAATCACACAGTTTTCTATTATTCTACTGATCTGCAGGTTAACCGCCTCGCTCCCGGACACACACATTGTTAAGAGAGGAGAGGACACATTACTCATCATTATCACTCACTGACTTCCTCGCTCAGTCCTGGTGACACTGGTGGGATGAACGCCCCTAACCCCGACAGTCTTAATGCCGCGCTCCGGCTCAGAGCTCCAAAGAAATCGCTCATGGAGACGGTTGTGAGAAAAAAAGCATGAAACAGACTTGTATCGATTGATTCAGACAGAGATTTTCCCACAGCATCAGTAAAAACGAGCTGTGGGTTAAGGCCGGCTGCTCCTCTGAGCAGCGTCATTGCTGTCAGGACAGGAAACTTAGCTCGGTCGCGGATGCCATCGCACTTTTCGAGCACATGCTGTAATTACATATTTTAAAGCCAAGCCGTTCACCAGATAAGGACGTGCTGCGTTTCTGTGGGCTGAATGTCTGGCAAACCTAAAATTGTCGTCTTTTAATTTGTAGGATAACAATCCAAAAGAAAAAGAGCATTTTCAGAGGCCGATTTTAGTGT
>NW_024617663.1:0-1967 GCF_008729295.1 Plectropomus leopardus | reverse complement strand
GGGGGGGGTGGGTTACTTGTCATCTTGTGCACTAAGGGGCAACAAGGGCATGATTTAGTCAACCAATCCCCCCCTCCCCATCTTCCTGTGCTGCCCTGTTCACCCTCACTCTGTAGCACTTAACTAACTTTCACAGGCTGATAAAAAAATAATTGCTGCCCCAAGGGCGGGGGACTCCAAATACATTAGCACCACAAAGAGAAGAGCTAAGATCACATTACCCAGAGCACTGACACTACAGTCTGAGAAAAAATATCAGGTCAAACACCAGCGAGACAGATGGAGAGAAAGCAGCGCGCACTACACAGTGAGTGCAACAGTGTGAACCGCGCCACCAGATAGCGTTGGTAAAGAGGCCCAGAGAAAGGAATGCGTTTTTTATTTGTGCCTGATCCTCTTGTATTTCTGTTTGTGTGTCAAAGGACCTCATCTGCCGCCATGCTCCATTGCAGACCAATAACACAGGGCGGGGGGGTGGGCTGTCGGGGACGGCGGAGGAAGCAGGGAGCCAAAGCAGGGAGGCGGGCAAGCATGACTCTGTGGAAGGAAGGCTCTGCTTGTGAAAGAGGAGAAGTGGAGGAGATGGAGGGGTGGAGGAGATCACTGAAAGGCCTTTAGCCAAGCTGCTGATCCCATTCTCTCGTGTGTGTGCTGTACTGCACACATCTGAGACACCTGTTGGACTTAACCTTTCCATTTGTTTTCTGAAACGTCTCTCTCAGACAAATCAGGCAATCAACACCAGAATATTGTCTCTGGAGCATTTTTGGAGCTAGGCACTATTCAAAGACTAGATATATTTTTATACAAACATCTCCTGGCTACTGCGGGCATTTGTCTTGCAATGCATTATGGGTAAAATAGCAGAAAAAAATGGTGGATACATCATGACACTTAACAGCTGAATATTACACTGCTGTCAGTAGGACTTCATTACAGATTTATGCAAAACTTAAGAGATATATCCAAAATGAAAAACAAACAAACAAACAAAAAAAACAATTGCTACATGACAGCATTTCCACTGAGTGATGTTCTGTGACTTCTCCTCTGGTGATAACATTCCAAGAAGCATGGCAAAGGATGTTCAAAACATTAGCAGCTTTATTCCTATTGCAGCCACCGCACTAGCAGTCATTATTTCAAATCCAAGGCCACGTAGGCGTGTTAAGCGAGCGATAATCGAAAGGCAGGCCCCTTATGCATGGGAGTGGCCATGTATGAGGGATTTCTGGGACGTGAAAGTCAAGGAATTGTGGATTCAAGACATCCAGATGATCCACTCAACTTTTGAAGAGTTATGCGATGCAATAACACCTCTTGTAGCTCATGCTGCTTCATTAGGGGGCCAGTTCCAACTGACAAGCACAGAGCCATAGCATCATGTAAGCTAGAAAAGTCAAAAAAGTGTTTCCACTGAAGTTTTGCTAAATGTGGCAAATTGCCTGAAATACCACCTTATGCAAGCATCAAAACTTTTTTGTGAGAAATGGACGTATTTTTCAAAATTGAAATTTAAAAAAAGTGTTTCCTTTAAACTTATTTTATATTTGCAATTTCAATTTGTGCAATTTGAGGGTTAATGGAAATGTGCCTAGTGATAGACCATATGATATGGCCAGAACAGTATCAGATAAGTTATCAACTGATAGCAACTGTCCGCGTATCATACTGCTGCGTCAGGTACCGTCCACCAAACCCGCAGCATACCATAACACCGGGCAAGGTTCCATCTGTCTGTGTTACAAACGGTTCATCATACCGCCGTGAATGTTGGCTTTTGGCGTTGGTTTCTTTCGATAAAATCATTGACAAAGCGGTGGTGTTTGACAACTTTGGAATGAGAACAGGCTGGATATAGCCTGGCAAATAGTTATTTGCACTTGCTGATGTGGAGTCAACAAATTAGACACCTCAATAGATGATTTCTCTTGTGTTTATTGCTGGAATAGGTATAATGTATATAT
>NW_024617662.1:0-1589 GCF_008729295.1 Plectropomus leopardus | reverse complement strand
AAAAAATCTATATTATTATAATAAACTACAGAAATCCGTTCACACACTGACCTGTGTGTTTGTGTGTCCTCAGTCCTCCTGAAGGGTCTCCAGGAGCTCATGGCGTCCTCGCAGACGGCATCCGGACCGGGCAGTCCGTCGTCCTCCTCGATCCAGATCCGACTCACCCGGTTGGAGGAGAGCAGCGGAAGTCCCGCCCCCAGCTCTGTGGCGGCGCTGCAGATTCCCGTACAGATCCCGCTGCAGATCACACACCTGGGTGAGACTCGGTGTACTACTGCAGAGGTTTAACGGTGAAATGTCATTCTATGCTGATGATACAGACGTTTATACCGACAAAGACTCCAGCTGTGTTTGACTGACTGACCTTTGACCTTTTTCACCCTGTGTGTGTCAGACTGTTGACTTTGTGTTTTTCTGAAGCTTCAGATTCTTCAGCAGCAGCCAGCGACAGTGAAACCATCACTTTGAACACAGGAGCCCTGCAGACCTTCGAGATCCTCCCCGTAAGCAGAACGCGCAGTATTTTTTAAATGGATAATACAAAACAGTGTAGAAATATACTGACTGTCTAATCACGTGGCAACGAGGCTGAGAGATGAAGCCAGTGTGGACGCTCCAAAAACTGCAGTCCAATGGCCTCTTTAGGCCGGCTTCAAAACAGAGTCAATCCCAATAGACCCCCTGCCTGGAAAAATAACCAAAAATTTTAAAAGATAAAAAAAATCTGCAAAAATATTTAGAGAAAAAGAAAATTGTCAAAAATATTTAGAGAAAAAGAAAATTGTCAAAAATTTTAAAAAATATAAAAAATACCTAAATTTTTAAAAGAAAAAAAATGTTAAAAAGAAAAAAGTGTAAAAGAAAAAATAACCAATTTTTAAATTAAAAAAAAAACAGCAAAAATGGTAAAGGGAAAAAAATTGCACTTTCACACCCACCTAAACTTTGATGAACTAACTAATTTTTTTTCTCAGTCGTTCCACCTGCAGCCCACCGGCACCCCGGGGACCTACTACCTCCAGACGACGTCCAATCAGGGCCTTCCGCTCAGCCTCTCCACCAGTCAGGGCCTTCCGCTCAGCTTAGCCAATAACAGCACGGTTACCCTGACGACGGGCTCCTCCCCCTCATCGCATGAACACATCATCCTTCACAGCCTGTCGGTCAGTGTTTGAGACGGTGTGTTTTCAGTCCTGCACCATCTTCACTGTACACCTCACAGTGAGTGTGTGTGTGTGTGTGTGTGTGTGTGTGTGTGTGTGTGTGTTTACCTCCTCAGACGGACGGCCTCTGCTCGAGCGACGGCGTCATCATCCAGACCGTCACCTCTGACTCCACCTCATCAGATCCTCTCAGCCAATCACAGCTGGTTGTGGAGGCAGAGGGGCGGAGCCAAGACGAACGCCTCGATGCCACGAGTCTCCTGGAGGGATCAGAGAGCGTCGTCACGGAAACTCAAGAGCCAATGACAGACGGCTTCACTGACACGGACAAGGTTTTTTTTTCCCCTGTAAAAAATTGTTACAAATGATTAATATTAATTTTAATTTATTTAGTATATTTTTTTGTTATAGTACATAACTTTA
>NW_024617661.1:0-3950 GCF_008729295.1 Plectropomus leopardus | reverse complement strand
TTTTTTTTATTATTAGAGGTTGTGTTTATAGAAGTTGCAACTCTACAGATGCAGGAATTTTATAGTAGTTCAAAATGGCGCAGTACAAGAATTTGCTATGTACTTTCTCAAAGTGGGTCACTGAGGTGCTTGAAATGTTAAAGATGGTACAAAATCCAAAGTGTTAGCAAAGCAAAACACTTACACCTTCCAATTGGCTTGGAGAAGTTTACACCTTCTAATGTTTGCAACCTGGCATCTCAGCGCCTCCCACACAGAGTCATGATCACAAAAAACCTGTGAGGGTCGAGTTGGTCCTGCTCTTTAAGCAACTAAAAGCACAAAGCTGGGACACAATCTTTCAGATGCAGATTGGGTTGAGAGAGATTAGAGAGAGAGTGCATTAGTCAGACAGTATGTGTGATGAAGTTGTGGTGTGACTCGGTTTTCAACAGTCTGCCAGTGCTGGAAACGTCTGCCATCGATCCTAATTTGGCAGCGGGTCCTCTGACTACAGACAGCCCTCCAATCTGCCACAGTCACTCTCTGCTGGTAAACAGAGACACACAAGCTAACAAACTGGCTGAAACCGAGACAGAGAGACAGAAAGACCAATCAACCAACAGCATATCCTGAATACACTGTTTACACACAAGAACAGCTGCTTAATCTTAAAATTTCTACTGATTTGATATCGATCGTTGACTGTTGATACACCATATAGTAGCAAAATCACTGCAAACTAGGTGCATGACACACATTCACACACTCCTCCTCCACACACACTCCATGCTGTGCTGAGTAGCTGTGACTCAGCAAATCAGCAGGAGCAGATGGACTTTGCTTCCCACAATCCTCCTCTGCAGAACAAAAAGTGACATCATCATCACACAATCCATCAAATTAAGATTAAAAAACAGCTAGATGCTTTGCATATGAGCAGAAAGTAATCCCTGCACTTTATAATATGTTTTGATATTTCATGTTTTTTAAAGTAATTGCTGTAGCACTCAGTCCCTGCAGAGCTGGATGCAGGCCAATGAGGAGAGGAGGACAGGGAGGGAACAAATGTAGGAAAAAAAGTGACGAACAAACTGAGAAAACTGAAAGATGAAAAATTACGGTGGATTGGGGTGGCAGAGAGACATAGAGAGAGACAGAGAAGGGGGAGGAGAGAGGGAGGGACAGAGAACAAGGGAGACAGAGCAATGCCATATGTTGCAGCTCTAGGATTTGAGGGTGCATGCCGAGTGTGCTAATTAAATGGGGACTAAATAGCCGTAAAAACAATGGCAAGTTGACAGCAAAAGACAGTCTGAGAGAAATGTAGGAGAGGAAGGTGAGAGATCAAAGATCAAACAAAGCATGGATGGCTGATGGATGTGATGAGAGCAAATTTGTTGAAAGCTAAACATTATATAAGAGGAGGAATAATGACGCAGATGGAGAGAGAAACAGACACGGTGATTGGTGGAGAGAAAATGAAAATAAAATGGGAGACACAGAGAGAAGAAGGAGGCTGCAGAGAAAACCGAAGATAAAAGGATATTAAAAGCTCTTCAGCCTTGCCAAAAAGGAGAACAGGCCAACAATGCGGTTTGAGAAGTGAGAGCTGCACTGCAGATAGTGAACAAGTGGTTCATGCACACTCTCCTCCTACATATAACCTTGATTTAATTAGTGTGAAAACATGTCAAGGTAAAAATAATGCTTGACAGAAAAGGACATGAAGTCTAAAGCATCTTGTTTACAATTAGGAATGTTGCCAAAAGGACTTATCACATTAAGTTGAAGAGGCAAGAAGCAATATATGCAATTAAGGCCATAAGCATTTCCATGCATGAGACAACAAGCAGCTCCAGCAAGGTCAGTTTATCTCTACAATTGTCAAGGTGAACCAGTTTGGAGTAAATATATATATATATGTATGTATGTATGTATGTATGTATGTATGTATGTATGTGCAATAAAAGGAAGAATATATGTCTACAGCCATGCCAGCCACTCTGTGAGGCTTTACTTAAAGAAGTATTTTTCATATTCACTGCTGGAAAGATGGTCTTAATAATAAACTAGGCTGTCTGCAGTAGAAAGACAAAAAATACTTTTAAAAAAAAAAGGACTGAGGTATTCACTTTTGCTTAAGAGGTAGAAAATCTACATCTACCAGAATGCACTGCGCCACAACGGCGCAATAAAGGCTAGGTGACATAATGCGAACTTGTCAGTTTGACACCATGAAGGCTGGCTGGTAAGAAACAATTTTGTATTACAGTTGAATGGTAAGCTAAAGCATGTTTCTGAACTGAAACATTTTAGGCAAGAAATAGGCAACGCAGTAACAGAATGTGGTTTAGAATTGATCAGCGCTACTTAGTTTTATCATTTGATTTCAGTTTTTTCGGCCTCCATTTTTACAGTACATGAAACAGTATGGCACCCACTTCCTGTTCACAGATCCTCATATTTCAGCCAGTCAACCTAAAATCTGTTTCCCAAAACATTTCAGGCAAGAAATAGGTAGTGCAGTAACAGAACTTTGGGGTGTGTTTGGAAACTCACTCTGAGTGCTGGAGCTCACTCCGGCACAAACTGGGCCATTTGCAAATTTCAGACAACCATTCGGTTTCACAGAGCACTGCACTCTTGGAGTAGCAGAGTGTACTCTGTTAAGATGGTGGAAAGTTTATCAGCGCTAATTTGCACATACGACCCACATGACACAAAGCTGGTTGAAAATCGGCAAAGTACCCTTTATGAGGGAGAAATGTTTGGCATTTGGATGGATTGAAAGTGTTTAAGATGTATTTTTAGCATAGGCGGTCATTGTGGGAATCGTAGCTTTTGTCCATGCTAAACACTCTGATGCACCAAAGGAGCTCATTAATGAGATACTCAAAAACAGAATGCAATCAACCTTAGAGAAGACTAAGTGGCCTCACTTCATGCACTGGTTGATAATCGCCTACAGTTAATGGCTACTGATGCATGAGCAGAAATCTAGATGAGTCCATTAAAAAAAGCGTATGTCACTACCCCTGCCCAAGTGTGCGTGAGGCTCAAGGCTGGCAGCTGGGGTCCGACAAAGTGTCTGTGTGTGTGCGTGTCTGTGTCTGTGTGTGTAAACAGAGCTTACATGTATTAATAGGCCAGCCATGTCCGTGCTCTAAGCCACTTACGGGTCGTTTATCTTCTATCAGACCAATCCAGCCACACCATCACATTGTGTTACTGTATGACATCACAGCAGGTCGGACGGTTTCTAGGCAACTAGATCAAATCATCATAGAAACTGGCCAAGGTGAGGAGCCTGCCGAGAAAAATGAAGTTGTGGTAACCCCCACAGGAGAGGGGGCAGAGCTAAAAATATCCACTATCAGAGAGACCTGAGACAGTGACAGAATCAATATGACAGTGGGGGTGAAACTTGATATATTCTTTCTCACACAGTTGCTCGTGTTACAGACAGAAATACGATATCCAGAAGGATCACAGTAGAGTAAGCTCCCCATGGGTAAAGTGGGCAGACGAGTATATGTCATGTATCAGATGCTCACAGGGAATCATTCATCAGCCTGCCATATGTCATCTCCTCTCTATCCCCATCTCATTATCATTATCAGTTCTCGCAGGATACTGCCAAATGCTGTAATAACAAACATCTAAACCTTATTTTAGCAAACATGCAGGCGAGAATTTTTTTGCTGAAATGTGCTCATAGCAGAAATCAAGTGCTAAAAATGGCACTGAATGCCTGGAGTCTAATTTCCATAGCTGACATACAGTATAACATGTTATTTTGGCAGTTATATTCTGTGTTTCATTTGGCAAAGTTCTTCTGTGGTTGCTTGTGTTTAGACAACATTTAATGTTTGAGAAGTTTGGGTTTGTAAAATAAGAAAAAGGGTTTGGTAGAAATATGCTCCTTCAAGCAAGTTATCATAAACAGTATTGTTTTGGTATCAAAACTT
>NW_024617660.1:0-5102 GCF_008729295.1 Plectropomus leopardus | reverse complement strand
AATTTTCATGCATTGATGTGGGAGCACAAAATTACAATTTTCTGCATTTTTACAAACCAAACAATGAAGAAAATAATGAAGAAATATTTGCAGATTATCATTAATAATAATAATAATTTTCATGCATTAATGTGAGAGCACAAAATTGTTTTCTACATTTTTACAAACCAAACAACGAAGAAAACAATCTGCAGATTAATCAATTATGCAAAAAAAAAAAAAAAAAAAAAAAAAATCAGTTAATAGTTCAAAATAAGCACAAGCATCTGCAGTAAATTCAGCTATCTTTCTGCACTGAGTACTTTTCCTTTTATTACTTTGAGAGCATTTTCTTGATGATACTTGCATACTTTTATTTAAATCACATTATCTATGCATGATTTTTTACTTCTTGGCAAAAAGTTTTACACAATGGTATTTTGACTTTTTCTTCAGTGAAGCATCAGAATACTTAGTAGCACTTGGCAATTATACTTTTATTAGTACTTCTACCACTTACAACAACAACAACAACAACAAAAACAACAATAATGATGATGATAATAATAATAGTCTCACCCATCAAAATCCTGACAGGAGTCTTGGAGGTGAACCTGGAGAAGATGTGTGAGATGATGACGCCCATTGTTCAGGTAGAAAGTTTCTGACAGCTCGTGGTGTCTCTGTCGGTGTTTGTGTCGGTGAGTGTGTGTCCACGGTTTTTATAGGGCAGCGGGGTGTGTGTGTGTGTGTGTGTTACCCACGGTGTCATCCCGGCTGCTGTCAGTTTCGTACACGGTGGCAGCGGAGGCGCAGGCAGCAACACCGCTGTCATGACAACACACCGGAAAACACTACGTCCCCTCACGAGAGCCTTCAAAATAAAGGTTCGCTTGTTGATTTTGAGTCAAAGAGCTCTATTAGGGAAAAATTACAAAAAATATTACCTTCACTACCACGAGCCCACTCACTGTAGATTATTTTGACTCAGTCCCACATAGGCCTTCACCATCCTGCTAATACAGATAGGCTACACTGATGTGGATTGAAAATAGTCCCCAACAAATACAATATTTCGTCCTGATCAACAGCCACAAGCTGTTTTAGGACATTTTTGAGCACTTACAAAATGTCATAATTGCTAAATGTTTTTATGGATTTACAACTTAAGTAAAAAAGTGTCACAGAGTACAAGGAGTAGAGAGTAGGGAGGTCAGAAAGTACCAAGAAGCAGCCTAGCTAACACATTGTTGTGTTTTGGTCTTTGTATGGGATTTATTGACAATAAATAACCTTTTTTTAATGCCAGACTTATCCTGTTAGCATAGTGTTACAAAAGCAGTTTGTACAAAGGGGTGTGATATTTAAAAAATGTAGGGGAAATATGCAATATTGCAATATACACTACTGCAAGTGCATTACTGTACTACATACCAACTCAAGTAAGAAACAATAAAAAAAATCAGTCTTTATATGTTTTCTGTGTTTTACAAGTTTAATGTTCCCCTCTTTTTTCAAATTTTTGTTTAATTTTCTTCTTTTTTTCAAACATAATAAAACATTCCTTGTCATAAGATCTCATAAGTAAAATAAATAAATAAACTGAGAAAAGTCCTGTATCCCCTAACGAAACTAAATTGGGAAAAAACATTAAAGAAAATTATGTAATGTATCATTGATGAGAATCATAGCAAAAAAAGAGGAAGTGCTGCCTTCATTAAAGTGTCAGGTTTTATCCAAATACAGAATTCATTTTTCATTCATTTCATTTTGGTCTGAGAATGTTGATGTGTTGTTGTTTAGTTTTATTTTGGTAGTGAGACCTTGGTTCCTGTATTCTAACAGGAAGTGCTGCTCTGTCTCTTTGTTTCTGTTGCTGTTGGCAGAAATGACACAGTCTGATGTGTCTTTGTTTACTAGTGTGTCTCTGTTCATCTGTCTCAGTGGCCACGAAGGTTACTTATAGCCTACTTTTTTATTTTGTTTTTCATTTATTTATTTATTTTTTTTTGCTTTTATAAAATTAGATTTAACTTAGGTTTCAGTGGACAGAGTGCCGAGACAGCAAAATTCAGTTTAGCAACTATCCAGGAGGTCAAAAAGCAATAAAGTTCTTCAGATAATTAAACGTATGTATAAAGGTTTATATATAAAGAGTGAATGGTAGATATGAATACGCTAGATAGTTTAAAGAGTAATAACAGGGAAGTATACAATGCAAAAATCATGGATGTATTATAATTAAGTTGCCTTAAATGGGTCCCTTTGTATTCTTGATTATTTTATAGTGTGAATGACATCATGACATTAGTTGACACGATGTAATGCACTAGGTTAAACATAAATACAAATACAATCAAATTAATATATGCTCAATGTTTCCACCGCTGAGTAAAAATATACAGTATGAATACATTTTTGTGACATAGTGGTGGCTGAAAAAGTAGAAGTGCTGGTATTAAGTTATGGTTTAAACAACACTAAAGCTGATCAATAAAATGATCAGTGTTATGTGATAAAAGATGCTCAAAATGGCATTTGTAGTGTTGGTAAAAAAAAAGCAAGCTGTTTCTGTATTAAATAATCATTTTATGCAGGAAAACCCATGTGACCCTTGGGTTTTTTTAATATAGCATTATCTAAGACGTCAGAGACGGCTGCAATACTCTTATCAATGTCATGGGAGACTGACAGTGTTGTGCTTTCTCTTCTTCTAGCCATTTTTTTACACGATTTTTGAGCAACACGACTCATTTCAGAGTCAGCTTCATAGTCAAGTCATTTAGAAGTGATTTACCGTGTTGGATTGACTCAGCTAAGAGTTTATATAAAAAATCAGACACTCACAGGTGACACCGACATGACAGAGAAGCGTCGTGTCTGAGGACATTAACTGAAAGAAGACGTCATTATCTTCATGTCTAATTTGACCCCAATGAGACGAATGAGCTCCGAATTTTTTTTACAGCCACCAGAGGAAATCGGCTAAATTGGTAACGCTCCGGTAGCCGTGATGATATTGGTGCTGTCAGAAACCATAGGGGAGCAATAATGCAAACAAAGCTTAATTCTGCAGAAACATTTCCAAACTGCCTGATGAAACTGTTGCGTAAAGATGAGGAGGCTGACCTCCAAACACAGTCTGAGGGAGGAAGTTCATTCCCTTATTCTCTCTTTCCCTCACCCTCTCTCCTCTCACTTCCCTCCCGCCCTCCTCTCTCTCTCATCGACATCGGTGGAAACATCAGAGGTTTAAATGTGTCGAGGATTGTGGACCACACAGGACAAAATCAAGCTGCTCGGGGCAGTTGGCCACGTTAGTCTGCGATCATTTGATTACACAAAGATTTATTACAAAGCCGCTTCAAGGGAAACTCAGATATTTTTTCAATCTTGAACCTATTTTCTCGTGTTTTTGTGGTTTTTTGTAAGTACTAAGTAGGAGGAGTTCAAGTAAAGTGTGTCCAGACAGGATGGCATAAAGATACACAAGAGACCTACATAATAGTAAAACTATAAATATCATAACATCAAGAAGAAAATTTAAATAGAAAAACAAAGAAGAACAATACAGGGTTAATAAATAACACAGTGAAGGAGAAACGGGAATGTCTGCAGGACTTGTTTATCAGCATAGTTTAGTAATGCCATCATGAGGCTGAGACACGGAAACAGAACTCTCTAAAGATAATTTGTGATAAAAATAGAAACTAAAAAGCTGCTGCAAATGAAAACACTGAGATAGAAGGAACTAAAACTACACACACAACATTAGTTTGGTAATAAATCACAATAAAAACTGAATGTTAGGACGTCTCGAGAGTCACATTGTAACATAATCTTGAGATATGTTCTTCCAAGAAAAACAACAGCATAATGTAAGCAAAGATGACATCTGTAATACAAATGCAGACTGTGACTTCCCTTGTTGGGAGCAAAAGGGGAAGTGTGATGCTGTTTAACCATAAAGTCCAAAAAGGAACAAAGTCCAGATGGATTGTTTGTTCCTAGTCAAGTTACAGTAAAAGTATAAATTGTACTTTTGAGCTATATTTCAGCATCGACTACTGGTCCTGATCCTGCAGCGTGACTGTCATGACCTGCTGATGGTGCTGTGTACTGCATTGGAAATTAGATATTTATCATATTTAATGCTCACTGAATTATTATAGGCTCCATGGAGTTATTGTGGACACTTACTGATCTGCTCCTGTGGAGCTTTAATGTGCATAAATCACCCTGTGTGCAGATTAATGTCAACTGTATGTGTCTGTGTCATATTGTTTGTGCTTTATGTGTTTTTATTATGGATTTAACACTTGCTGCAACACAAATTGTCCTCTGGGACAAATAAAACTGAATTGAATTAAATTAAATATTAGCTTTGACTGACACTGTAGTTTTTTAGCTTCTGTGCAATATTACTGTATGTTAAGTAAATAGATAAGAATAAATTCACTATGTATTTTTTTTTTAGTTATGCTTTTTAACACAGAAACACAGACACCTCTAACAACACCAGCAACACACTGTGGCCACGAGAACTAAACCTCTGACTGAGATCAATATGAGATGTAAATATTTGACAGATGACACAATTTGTAAGTGTTTATGTGCCTGTCTGTGTGCATTTTTCTGCCAAAATACATCACAACTCTACAAGATTAATCTGCTCTTGTTGAGATGTTAACTGTTGTATATTTCTGTGTCATATTGTGCTTTCTGTATTTTTATTATGTTTTACACTTGCTGCAACACAAATTGCCCTCTGGGACAAATAATAAAACTGAACTGAGCTGAATATTAAGATATCATTGAGCATATTCCTAAATAGATATGTGTTTAATTATATTATCACAAACGTTTGTTCTTGCTGTGGAAAATTCTAAATCCAAATCAAGCTTTACGTGGTTTTAGGAACTGAAAGGGTGAAACTTATTGACACAGCAAGTTGTTTATATAATATTAACCTTCATTCTAGTTTGCAGCGGTTTGTGATTGTGGTTTCCGTAACGTCGTGTGAAAAGAGAAGTTCATACAAAGCAACATAAACAGGAGATCTTCTCTGCACCACAAGGAATAAAACTGAATTGTATTCTGATGTGAAGACATTACATCTCATA
>NW_024617659.1:0-2030 GCF_008729295.1 Plectropomus leopardus | reverse complement strand
TATTGTTATTATTATTATTATTTTTTTTTTTCTCAATAAGATGATTTAATACATTTATTTTAATAGTAATGAGACAAGTTCTTGATATTTACTTCTTGAATGAATTTATTATGTAATTAATTCTTTAAAAAAAAATCAATGAAGTAGTTAATAGTTAATTTATCCGCAAATTATTTTCATGAATAATCAGTTTATTGTTTTGGTTGATAAACGTGTGTCAAAAAAAATATACAGAATTTAATTTACCCACAATAATAATTACCTGAAGCCCAAAGCGACAACTCATGTAAGACAAGCCACAAATCTTCAAAACTAAAAGTCTTAGGACAATATAACTGCCTTATTGATCAGCTGACTCATTGTTTCAGCTATCTGAGGGACTGACACCAAACAGTCACTAAAAAGAAAAGACTGAACAGTTCACTGAATTCACACATGAAGCAGAAATTAGAAGATGGGCTACTTTTTTGTTGATTTTGTTTCTTCATTTTGGGAAGGATTCAGTATTATTAATATGTGTCTGTGTCTTGTTAACCAGAGAAATACTGACTGTTTCAGATTCAAACATTTTCAATCCTCCTGAACATCTTTATTATCTGAGCTTCACTTCATGACTAAAATTATGCAGGTGTGTGTACACTTACACAGCCTGCTCGTCGAGCTCGTCCCCGATGCGTCCCGACATGTCTTTGAGGACTCTGATGCTGCCCGACACCAACTCCAGCTGCTCATCCTGCTCCTGCATGATCAGCTACACACACACACACACACACACACACACACACACACACACACACAGAGAGAGTTACTCCTCATCCTCAGCGTTAAGCATCATTTCACAACTAAAATGTCATCTCAACGTACCAGTATTTTCCAAGCTAAACATGGTTTTCATTAAGGCCTATTTTTGGATTAATAAAACTGGAATTTGCACCACCACAAACACACACATGCACACACACACACGACTCCACAGGAGCAGAAATAAACTCTTCTGTCACTGAATCAAAGGTGTGAACGAGCACAGCGTTTCTTTTTTTATTCAGTTCTCAGTAAAGCCACAGCGTGTCACAGGATGTGTGAAGAAGCGTTTTCGTCACTCAACGCCACAGGAAATAGAAACCAACAGCTACATCCTCTGACAATGAAACTGAACTTTAAACCTGCATTTAACCCTCTTTCACGTCATTCGCAGCGTGATACTTTGTAAGGCAGAAAAGGATGTCATCAGCTGCGTCTTTAAAAAGGACTTCAGCAGGAGTCCTACGATGTGATCCTTTGATCATCTTCGTCCTCGTCGTCTGTTAACACGACCCGAGAAAAACAAACTAACAAGTTCAAGCTTCAGTCTGACAGTCAGGATGCTCTCATGTGGGAGTTTATCATTTTACAAATGCAAAAAAGTCACACAATTTCAAATGTTTGAAAATACACAACAGCAACAGTGCGTATTCCCCTGTAATTGCACAGCAGGAACCCTCGCCAGGCCAAAAAAACCCTTATTTTTTAATGCCAATAATAAAAGTAACCACAGAGATTCCTTTAAATTCATTCAGCAGCAGCCCGGTGCTGTGAACAGTTGCGGTGCACCGCTATGAGTCAATGAATGAGTCTGAGGTTTGAAAACGTCCAATAAAGCAGGACAGCTGTGTCTGTTCTCAAACTGCTAAAGTCGGCTGCACAGGTGAAGTGAAGATCACTCACTCGGTAGACGACCGGTTACAGTAAGCTCGGTACTGAATGATTCACAGATTCGTGTTTTATCTGAGCTCGAACCGAGAATATTCTGCTGAAACAGATTTGTGACGCTGTTTTGCCTTCATTGTGGCACCTGATGTTCTTTTGGAAGAAGGAAATAATGGGAGCAGCAGCTTTAAGAAAGGGATATGTTGTGCTTTCTTTAAAAAGTGCTGTGCAACGATCTAATTTATCCTGATAAGACAAGTGATTCACATGCATTTTGAAAAGTAACTGACAAAAATCTGGAAAGGTAGGCAAACTTGTTACAGGATTCCCTTGAATCTTTAATC
>NW_024617658.1:0-2384 GCF_008729295.1 Plectropomus leopardus | reverse complement strand
CATTTTTTTTGATGTAGTATATTTGTTTTTTTAACATTGTGTAGATGTGTTTTCTGGACATCGTATAGATTTCTTTTCTGGACATAGTATAGACATCTTTTCTGGATGTCATATACATGTCTTTTCTGGACATTAGATGTCTGCTCTGAATGTCATATTGATATATTTTCTGGATGTAGTATAGATGAATTTTCTGGACATCATATACGTAGATGTCTTTTCTGGACGTTGTGTACTTGTCTTTTCTGGATGTCTTATAGTTGTCTTTATTTCAATGTAGCATACATTTCTAGGTACTATACATGTCTTTTCTGGACGTTGTGTACATGTCTTTTCTGGACGTCCTATAGATGTCTTTCCTTTAAGTAGTATACATGTCTTTTCTGGACATCGTATAGATGTCTGTTCTGAACTTCATATAGATGTCTTTTCTGGATGTAGTATAGATGTCTTTTATGGACGTAGTATCGATGTCTTTTATGGGTGTAGTACCGATGTCTTTTCTTGACGTCATATAGATATAGACAGTGTCGGTGTCTTTTTTTTTGACATAATAAACGTACTTTCTGGATGGATGGATGTCTTTTCTTTTCTTCATGGAGATGTCTTTTCGGGACATTTGCAGGAAATTTTGTATTACGTTTGCAGAAAGAAATTACTACATTTGTGGGAAATTTATGACGTTTGTGGGATTATTACATTAAAAGCTGCAGATTTTTATTACGTTTGTGGTTTATTACATTTGTGTTCTGTTATTCTGTTGTTTGTGGGTGTTACATAACGTTTAGTCAGGATTGCTCACTGGTACAATAATACTCTTATTGTAATGAGTGGTCTGTGTTAAAATGCTTTACAAGAAAAACTGCTTGATTTTTACATCATGTGTAGTTTCATATCATGGTTTCCTTTACAGCCTGATAGTCAGTGTGATTACAGTCGATGTATCCTTGTAAAATGGTTCATATGACATTCTATAAAAATGCGCACACAACAGTTCTATGATAGTTCCCATAAATTAGCACCCAATGAATGTCAGTACTTCCTAAATGTGAAGTTACAAAGGTTAATTTAAGCAAGAAAAGTTGCTGTGTTTAGATTTATAAAAAATAAACATAAAACAGTGACTTAAAATGACGCTGAACCAGAATCTTGCTGGCTGTTTCTAACCTGCAGGCCAGGTTTTGTGTGTCCTTTCAGAAAGGGAGGCTTTTGAATAATCAGTGAGTGAATGTGGAGTCAGTCTCGGTGTATTATAATACTAAACACACTCATTCTCTATTGCTGTCCATGTGCTGCTGCAACAACCAAAATACCCAACTGTGAATCAATAAAGCTTTATATAATATCTTAAGTTTATTTCTGTATGAAAGTATTGGTGATTTGGACATCTTGAAGGTCCAGACACATAAACCTAAAATGTATCTTATTTGTTCTCTCCCATGCTGTTGTTATGCGTCCAGTAGATGGTGACATTGAGCTGTACAGACAGCAGATCTTGGTTACCAACTCAGTCAGGAGGGAGCAGATCCAGCCAAAAGTGAAGCAGCAGTCCCACAGTACATCTGACCATTAATATGCCAGGCACAAGTGGGGGTGTGATAGAATAAAATGTATACCCAGCGGGCTGCAAAACGATTACAGGCTCTCAAGTGTGTAAAGTATGTTTCTTTGAGCCTGTGACATTCACTGCTCTTTTCTTTTACAGCATGATTGATCAGCCAAAGATCAATTACTTACAATGGTATTACAGTTTATTGTAGTGTCATCTTAAGGATCAAACTGCTGTGTTTTACACATGATGTAACTGTCATTCATAAAGTTCTGTGGGACACCTGGCAATGTGAGATTTAAACACATCAGAATAGCGTTACACACACACATACACACATACACACCTGTGTGTGTATGTGTGTGTGTGTGTGAGTGTGTTTTCTTGTAATTTGTCAAGACAGACAGCATGGGATGCACAGAAATGGCACAGAAATGGCACAGAAATGGTCAGTGAGCCAAAGTCTTTGTTCTGTATAAACAATTAAAATCTTCCAAGGGAGACATAATGAGCTAGCTGGCTTCTGTCCACAGTGCCCAAGGGAATGAAAAAAAAACACATGCACGCACACACACATACACACACACACACACACTGCAGTGGTTTGAATGGTTAATGACAAACCAGATCTTTAGTGACAGTACAGAGCAGGGCCCAAAATTAATGAAAGACGAGGACTATTTTTGTGTTTTTTTATTTGCTTGTAATTTATATTATGAGAACTGGACTGGAGGCAAATATGAGACAAAGAGATGATGAATCATCTTCTGCCAGACACGCAGCTATAGGACCTATTTTTCTTCTTTTTTTTTCTTGAACAGAAAACAAAATATAC
>NW_024617657.1:0-1005 GCF_008729295.1 Plectropomus leopardus | reverse complement strand
TAATGACAATCACATAAATACATAAAATAATTAACAGTTGTGACACTGAGTGCATGCATATCAATTCATCACTATTGTATCACTATTTACTGCTGATACTACCACTTCTAAAAAATATTCCCTCTTCCACATTTTGTAGCACTAGTGTCCCAACTACTACTACTAATACTACAAAAAACTACTATTACTTCCTCTACACAACTACTTTTTCTTCTGCTTCTACTACTGCTTCTTCCACCATATAGTATTTCAACTGCCACTGCTAAAACGCTTCTTTTGCTACTACTATTGCTAGAACTAATACCACTGCTATTACTACTACTACTACTACTTTTTCTGCTATCATAATTACTACTGCTACATCTTCTGCGTCTACCTTTGCTACTCATACTATGTACTACTTCTGCTGCCACCACTTAAATCACTTATTCAGCTACTACCATTGCTGGACTAATATCATCACCACTACTACCACCACTACTATTACTACTACAACTAACACTACTAATGCTACTACTACTGCTACTACTGCTACTCCTACTACAATCACAACTACTAACTTCTTCCTTTTCTGCTTTTTCTGCTTCTTATATCACGTACTATTTTGGCTACAACCACTTCTTCTACTGTTGCTAGTATTAGTGCTACTACTAACATAACTACTACTACATCCTCTTCTTCTTTCTCTGCCACTTAAAATACATACTACTACTACCACCACTGAATTCACTTATTCTACTATTACTACTGCTATTACTAATACTATTACTGGTACTACTGCTACTACTACTACTACTACTACCACTACTACTTTTACTACTACCTACTTCTTTTACTAATTTTCTTTAATACTACATCTACTACAACAACCTTCCCTTTTACTAATGCTACTACTATCATTTCTACCAAAACTATTACTTCTGCTGTTAGAAGTTTTTCTGCTCCCACTACTACTACGACTACTACTACTACTACTTTCACTAAGAGCACTACTCTGGCTTCTAC
>NW_024617656.1:0-1965 GCF_008729295.1 Plectropomus leopardus | reverse complement strand
CTGCTGGAAGAGATGTTAAAGTTCAAGTACTACAGTATGTACAGCACTTAATGTACTTCAATGAACCAAAGACCTGAAACTTTAAAAATGTGGCTCTCAACCTTTTTCCTTAAGGGATCTCTTTTCTAAAACTAAGTCAACTGACGACCACTGACTAAGTGGCATATTTCATGGATATTAGATATTATATTTAATGTGTAACAATAACAGAGCAGAGTAATTGCTCAATGCAACAATTTACCAGTGAATGCAATAACTGCAGGAAGTTTGAGCAAAATGAGCAATTTGGATGAATTTTGAGCAGATTATTCTGTGAATACTGCATCAGAGATGAGTATTCTTGATATTTTTAGGACCTTTTTTGGGTCTGTATTGTATTAGTTTTCTTTTCCCTGATACATGGCCATTGTTCTGTTTGCTCTATGGCTGTTTTAACTGCATACTTTTTAGTTTCAGGATGAGGCTCCAGCACACCTTGAGCAACGCCGCAAGCCTACACTCTCTGTGAAGCTTGTGTTCAGGTTTTCATCATGCCCTTATTTTGTAGTAGTAGTTTATATTTTGAATTCAGAAAAAAGAGTTTTTTGTTTGGTTTTTTTTTTTTCAAATAAATGAATGGAATGCTTTATATATAGGCCTAAGTTTTCTTCCGACCCTCAAAATCATGAGCGACCCTTAGTGGGAGCCAAAACCCACAGGTGGGAATCCCCTGCTCTCTAAAACATTTAGGTGCTGCTGGGTGGACAAGGTATACTAGTGAGTGTATAATAAAAGACAAATAGATTTAAAACGTCGTCTGTTGCAGTTTATTTTTTTCCTCTATTCTGCAAAAGATAGAAAACACTGGAGAAACTTTAATAAAGCAGAACTTAAATTCTGCACACATTGCACTTTTTCAACTCTTCATAATGCTGCACCATTGAACTCTGGAACAAAACATAATGCTAACTTTCATACTGATATTGCACAAGGTCCCTTACAATGAAAATCTGACGAATATATTCAGTTAGGATAACAATAAATATGAAACTTTCATGGGTAGAGTTTGTGTAATATTTGGTTAACTTGTAGGTCACATATTCTGTCTGTAGAGGGTGCAGTGAAGGTAAATATCATGTCACCACTATTTACTAGGGTCATACAGCAGTACTGACCTGGTTTATACAGAATTACTTTCTTACGGTAATAACCCTAAGTATTGTGTGCTGACTAACAGCCTTCCCAGGTCTGATGCATTTATGCACCAATATTGCCATAAACCCCTAAAATAAACCCTAAAACAATGCAGAAAATAATTTAAAATGCAATGAGATTGCTCTTATGATGGGCTCTTGTTTACCATATTTAAAAACCTGCACATTTTGTACTTCCTTTATATTTTGTTCCCTCGGTGTGAAATAGCAGGATGTGGGCAAGAGATCACATTTTATTCTGCCGATGCTTTCTACATCCTGTTCTGCAGAAATTCAAAGACTGCAGGAGTTGTATTCTTGAGAAAAAATAAAAGGCGACTGCAGATACCATAGAGATATATTTTATATTTTATGGGACAGTTCCTGGATAAATCTCGCGAGAGGATTTCAATCACCATGACCCAGATGTAAAACTTTTTCACGTCATTCAGACATCCTGAATGTGTTTCATTATTGGGTGTAATCATCTGTTTGTGTGGGAGCTATAACCGAATTTATGATGGAGCAAAACAGCCCAGGACAGTAGGCCTAAATGTGATAGATATGTTATACCTCATGCACTGTTACCCACAGAATGCTTATTTGTTATTTGCAGGAGGTTCTCTGACAAAACAACCTGGCAGAGCGAAAAAATAAATAAAATCAGTTTTTTAACCATCAAAACATGAGCTGAGTGCTTTACAGCTAGCATTATACTCTTTGAGTAGGGGCGTAGCACCAAATTCTGCCTAAGCTTTTCTTAAGCCCCCTTCCCTCCCTCCTTTGGTTCAAG
>NW_024617655.1:0-1480 GCF_008729295.1 Plectropomus leopardus | reverse complement strand
GTTTGGGCGATTCTCACCAGTCTGCAGGTGACGCCGACCACAGCGACGGGAGCCTGGGCGGACTGGGACACGTCGAACAGGTTGTAGAGCAGAGTCTGGTTCTTGTGGTGGGCGAACAGGTCGAACTCATCCAGGACGAACAAAACGGGGCGACTGCTGCTGCGATCGCCTGAGCGATGGAGAGAAGACGGTGTGAAAGCGAAACTGTGAACATGTCTGGCCTGAAACCTTTGAAACTGGACTACATTGTTTTGACGTCTTTCAGAAACATTGAGAGAAGACAACAAGCAACTTAACAAGACACCTCCTAAAAATATGCAAAAAATTAGTAAAAAGAAATTACATAAAAATAAGCTAAAGAAATATATATATACATTAAAAAAAAAATGTTATTTTCCTTAAAAAAAATGCAAAAAAAAAATAGTAGAAAAAATACATATAAATAAGCAAAAGAAATATTTAAAAAAAAAAAAAATAAAACGAATCTAAAATGTTGATTATTTTCCTTAAAAAAATGCCAAAAAATAGTCAAAAACAGTACATAAAATAAGCAAAAGAAATATTTTTAAAAAATCTAAAATGTTGATTATTTTCCTTAAAAAATGCAAATGAAAAAATGAAAATAAAGTACATAAAATAAGCAAAAGAAATATTTAAACAAGAAACAACTTTAAAAATGTTGATTTTTTTAAAAGTGTATTAAAATGTTAGGTTTTTCTGTGACATAATTTTAAAAAGTTTTTATAATCATTAGAAATATAGTTTATAATTGTTTTTTTATTTGACAATTTGATCTTTCAAAAACATTGAGAGAAGACAACAAGAAACTTAACAAGACACCTCCCAAAAATATGCAGAAAATTAGTAAAAAGAAATTACATAAAAATAAGCTAAAGAAATGTATATACATAAAAAAAACTAATCTAAAATGTTGATTATTTTCCCATTTTCTCACCTTTCTTTAAAGCCTCCAGCAAAAAAGCCAGATTCTCTGCAAAGCTTCCCTGAAATGAAACAGAAGCAGGTATTTAGAGTAATTTTATTGCATTATTAATCATAAAACTGTTAATTAAACTTTATGCAGATACTCACAAACACTTTGTCACCAACGACGTTTTCCAGGTGGAGCTGCCGCGTTATTTCTTTCAGCGCTATTCTGTCGTCCGTCTGCAGGAGACCTTCAGCAAACAGGCAAGAAATACTTTTTTTAAATATACATAATATACAATTTCATATATTTTACTCATTTTATAGTTCACATATTGATTTTTTTTTTATGAAAAATTATGTGAAAAGGTGCATCTGCAAAACTGAAAAAGGTTATTATAAATTTTAATCGTTAATTTAATTTTATTTGAAATCATTTAATTGTAGAAAAATATCCCAGATCCCGTTTTATATTTAAAATTCCTTTTGCTGTTATAATACCATAGATTTTTCCTCTATAATAAATCCAACTCCCTGTAACAAAGGGCTAAGA
>NW_024617654.1:0-3677 GCF_008729295.1 Plectropomus leopardus | reverse complement strand
CAAATTTAAAGGAAAAAGCCAAAAAAAAATGGGCTTTTTCCAGGTTAAGCCCCCAATGTCTTCAAATCCTAGAAATGCCCTCGGTTTTAACTAATTTCACTTTATTCTTACAATATGTTTTAGTTCATTCTGTTTTAAGCCCACTTGTTATTTACATTTTGTCAAATAATTTGAATATGTGGTCATGTCTCTTATGTGCGGACTTTGCACTAATGACTAAGGAGAAATCTCGACCCAGTGGTGTTTGTCACACTTCAGCTAATATCTGAAGTTACTGACTGTGCTGTTTCTGTGTTGGGTTGGACTCTCCCTGTGACTCAGTGTGTCCATGTCTGTCTCTGTCTCTCTCTAGGGAGTGGTGGTGACACCAGACATCCAGCCAGCTGCTAGCGGAAGTTCCTCCCCTCAGCCCGACATCTCATTTTGCCCCAGAGACTCCTTCTCCTCAACTCCAAACTCCACACACCAAGTCAGCGCTGTCAGTGACACAACCAGACAGCAAGCAGAGAGCAACAGGTACTGTTTAGTTTCTGTGCTTTCACTGGTAGAAATAATTTTTAAGTCCTGGCCCCTCCGGGGTCGAAATGATTTGTTGAGTGAGGGTCCCTCTATGTCTTAACTGTTTGGTAGCAAACAAAAGAAAAATGCCTACAAGCTGCTGTGTGTTGGGATGCACAACCAACAATGTAGTTTTTATAAACTGCCAAACCCAAACATTGAACTTTTAAGAGTAGTGAGCGATCAGCAGAGAGAATGGGGGAAAGTGTGCCATTTTCAGCAAATATTTTGCTAATTTGAGCAGACAAACTGTAGAAGTTGATACTAAATGACCCTCTCTGGGAGACATAAGGTGCTAAAATATACATTTGACTTGCTGATATCAAATATATTTAGCTTGCTACAGCCACTTTGGAAGTGCTTCACCATTCAGTTACATACTGTGACTCTGAGAGTTTCCCTGCAAAGAGATTCAAAAATAAGACACACACATCCTGTAGTGGGTGCTGGATCCAAGATAAACCAAAATGTGAAAAGATAGAGGTCCGCACACCGTGGAGCTCCCCTTAAAGGATTTTATTTTGCGAAATAAGTGACCAAAACGCTCTTCTTATAAGTTTTTTGACTTGTAATTTTTCTAGTGAGTAGCCATCTTAAATACAGAATAAATAAATAATATACATAGTGTGTAAAAAGAAAAAGCATCTTCAAAAAAGCAGCTTGTCTCTGTGTAACACAAGTATGTGTGTAGATAAATAACAGTGTGTCTATACATTAGAACATACACAGAATATATGCAAAAAATATATTTGACAATATAATTTTTCTATCTTCATATTGATTGTCAAATTTATTTTTTGCATGTATTCTGTGCTATAATACTATTTATTCTCACTATGTTTTATGTGATTTGTATATTTGTATTTACTACCTCACCTAAGATTGAATGACCTCAGCTGTTTTGAGTCACGTGATTGTTGACATGTATTTAAGATGGCAACTCAGTAGAAAACTAACAAGTGTGAGGAAAAGCGTTTTGGCTCGAAACGTCACTTATTTTGCAGAATAAAATCCTTTAAAGGGAGCTTCCGGGTGTGCTGAGAGTTTCCCTCCCATGGTAGGCGTTGCTTCCAGCTTTCATGTTGCGCTCTGTCTCTCTATGGGTTAACATTCTCCTGAATCAGTCAAATTTGTTGACTGATTTGTTAAATTTGCCCTTCAACACCAGGGATGTGTTTGCATTGGCTGATATATATGACCTGATTTTACAGGGAGGAGGAGAAGGGGACAGTCACTGTGATGACCAAACCTGACACTGAGGACGAGGACGCAGTGAAACAGTCTCCCACAGCAGCAGCGGACGGGGTGTTGACTAACAGCCATGCCTCACGCAGTTACTCGCGCTCTCTGAGCCACATCAGTGAAAGCAGCGCTGATGGCATCGTGTTGACCGACAGGTCGGCCGAAGCAGGAGAGGTGATGTCTTTGGCGTCAGGGCTTTCCATCAATGACATTGAAATGGAGATGTCCGTCAGAACTCCTGAGCCGTCCAGCTCTGCCCCCACAGACACCGAGCTGTCAGCAAGGCTCGGTGTCGTTGACGAAAACACAGCAGCTGACGCTGTCACACATCAACACCAAAACACATCCAGCTCTGTCCCAACATCCTCCTCTCGCAGGACCGAAGGAGCGGACCCTAACACTCCGTCACAAATGAACTCACAGCCAGAGTGCAGCACGCTCCCCGAGAGCGCTGATGTGATGTATGTAGCCCGGCGGGTGTCGGTGGAGGAGGAGCTGCCGGGCGCAGGAGCAGAATGTCCCTCCAGACAGGGCGACGGTCCAGTGGACAGTGGGCTGGAGGACGCCCTGGCAGCTTTGGTGTCCTCTTTGGATGATTACAGAGGACAGTTCCCTGAGTTACAGCTGCTGGAACAAGAACTAAAGCTGCTGCAGGTTACACTAAAGGTGAGGATGGAGCATGTGTGAGTAATTCAGTTAAGTTTTATTCATAAAGCCCATTATCACAAATCACAGCAACATCATTCTGTCCTTCGACCCTCATAGTGGATAAGAAAAGAACCTCACGAGCTGTAGCCGTGTTGAACTCTGCAGCGGCACTGAAATTCCTGAAAACAGCCATTTTTTTGACTAATCTCAGGAAGACCCGTTCAGAAATGTCTGTACCAAATTCTGACAAGTTTGATAAAAATATCTGCTTGCAGCTGATTTCGGGAAATTACTTTAACTCCCCTCGTACATACGGAAAGTCTTTATATGGAATGTTATCTCCTTTGAACAAGGTTGTTATCTCCTCCCTCGAAGATAAACTAAAAAATAAACTCCTACATACTTTATAGTTTATCTTCTATGCTGGTCTTGCGGGTAGTGCTGGTTTTCTGCCAGCACTGAAAATATTAAAAAAATGTCACCCTGCCTTTTATGGCTTTGCATAGTCTGACTGTGTGTTTTCCTGTTGTGTAACTGTATGTGTGTGTGTGTGTGTGTGTGTGTGTGTGTGTAGGGTGGTAGGCACAGCCGTTCACCCAGCGTGGTCAGCCTCACGGTGGAAACAGCTCTGGGCAGCTTTGACTTCCTCAATGCGTCTGACTGGGAGGAGGACGAAGAGGAGAAGGCGGACAAGAGGAGTAGAAATGGCAGGTCAGTGCTGACAACATCTTCAACATCTTTCAGCTGCAAGAGCGAGGGCGCAGGAATCTCCTACTGCGTTTAAAAAAGTTGAGCTGCATGTTAAACTCTAAAATAACTGATTATTGACGGGTTCATATGTTTATAAATCATGGATTTATCTGACAAGGATTCATGGGTAACAGTTAGCCTAGATTGTGTGCTGTAAATTAATTATTTTTTTTTTACAAATAGGTTGATTTATCTTTTCTAATAATTTGTGGAATTTGTTTTGACGTGTTTTTCAGACATTTTTTAATTTTTGAGAAAAAAAACGAAATACATTGTCAAACTATAATCGCCACTTAGCAGTAACTCTGAGTACTTTCTAGGGGTACACAGAAGTCCAATGTGTTGGTGAATTACTGAAAGTAACCAGATGCTCTAGAGAACAAAGTTTGCATATACCACACTGTTCATCAGATGTAATATAGATAAGATAAACCTTTATTAGTCCCACAGTGGGGAAATTCACAATGTTACAGCAGTTA
>NW_024617653.1:0-1696 GCF_008729295.1 Plectropomus leopardus | reverse complement strand
ATATACAGAATTGCACCCCAGCCACCCTCTTCTGATAAATAAAGAACAGTCCCTTACTAAAGATAATAACTTGTCTCTTTCTATTCGAGGGCCATTCATTGTGTTTACATTTGGATTTGGATGTTTTAATGCGGCTTATTTTTTGTGCGTTTCTCACATAATTCCCTCCTCTGTGGTCTTGTTAATATAACAGTTATTATTAATATGATCGTTATTGACACTCATATTCCCAGGTGTGATGTTACACCGTCTGCAAATCAATATCTGTGACGTAATCGCGGGTGGGCGGAGTTTACGTCCAGGCACCATGGCTTCGGTTGGACCCGAGGTGAGTGTGTGAGCGGTTTCTGCGCCAAGCTTCTTTTACTTTCACACTGTTTCCCGGGCTTTTGGGGATGTTTTCCGCCCCGGCGGTCAGAAACTCGCTTCTAAACATGCGAAATATCGATGTCGAGGTGTCGTTTTGTCGTAAATTGGCCGCTGCCAGCCCGCAGTCTCTTGCTTTTGTGCTGGACCGGAGGGCAACTGAATGTGCAGGAAGATGCTGCGCCCCGGAACCTGAATGAAGCATCCGGGCGCGTTGTTGGCTCCGCTGCATGGTTTAGTTATACATGTTCCGGCTTCACGTCACTGTCCTGCTTCTGTCCATCTTTAGCGGTTCAAAATAAACTGCAGATTGATTATGCATGCGTTTTTAGCCGATGTTTTTCTTGTTTTTAGCCGTATTGTCTGTCACTGGCTCACTGGTGGCCAATTTGTACGCTGCTTTTTAGCTAACTGCTAGCATCCGCGCTAGTTAGCAGGCTGCACACTTTCTCAAATCCACACAAAAACTGATTTTTGAGGTTAAAATCTAATTTAAATGAGATAAGCTAGTGTCTGTGTTATTTTGAATAATTTACACAAGACGTCGCGTGATTATTTTGTCTTGGTTTGTGCTGTTTAGTGTGTTAGCCACATGATAACTGATGCAGCCATATGAAGGCAACATTGGCAGTGCCTACAGCCTCCCACTGTAAACATATGGCGCCAGCCCTTAAACCGGCTTTGATGCACTTTGCATGATTATTTTTTTCCACATTTCACTTTTTTAATCACTTATTTTCCCGCTGCAGTCTTTGTTAGCCATATGCTATCATAATCATGGGTTTCAGTCGGTTTAAAGCAGTCCATGGTTGGCTGTAACAAGTTTCATTGTTGTTGTTTTTTAGGTTTTAACTGTAAACATGGACTAAATCAGCTGATCGCTTTGCTGCAATGGCACATAAGTGTGCAAATGTATCACTCTTTGTTTCTTTCTTTTTCCTTTTTTCTTTCTGGGAGTTAGGATGCATTCTTGTTCAGCAGAGGTCGCTCGAGTAGCATTTAGATGAGTATCTTGAGTTGTGTTTTAATAAGAAAGAAAGAAGGTGAGAGACAGTCAGCTGTGCAGCCACTTCCGTTAGCATTTAAAAAGCTGAAATGTCAAATGTGTTGATGCTTTAGCACAGATGCAATATGTGGCTGTAAAGAGTTCGTTCACAATAATCAAAAAAGTACATTTTTCTACATATCTTAAGTGGACTTTTAGCCATGTGATATTGTTTGGGTTTATCTGTTGTTACTTTTAGGGTTCTTACGGTCATGGAAAACGTGAAAAAGTCGTGGAATATTACAATGACATTTTCCAGGCCTGGAAAGTCATGGACTTAGTAAA
>NW_024617652.1:0-3863 GCF_008729295.1 Plectropomus leopardus | reverse complement strand
TTTTTCCTTTTTTCCGGACATTTGAGGCAGACAACGGAAACTAGATACACGCCCAAATGATGTCCCAGATGTAAATGTCTGTTTCTGAACGTCTGACTCTGTATATCTGATTCGGAATGTCAATAAAAAATAAATTAAAAAAAAAAAAAAAGAAAGTGGAGGTGTGGCTCATAATAAAGGCAGTAGAGGGTTGTGTCAAGCAAGATTATGGCATCGGCGCAACCAGGACCCACAACACAGGCGTAGCCTCAGGCAAGACCACAGCAGTGGCAAAACCAAGGCCACAGGCAGGACGAGCCAGGGGTACAGTATCAGTGCAGCCACAGCATGAGCACGACCAAAGGCAGGATCACAGCACCAGCACAGCTTTCACCACAATCACGCGCAGCCAAAGTTGCTGCCAGGATCCGGGAAAACTAGGAGACAACGGAGCAGAAATGCTCTGGAGAGGCAACAGAGTTAGCGTAATGCAATGAGCGTAATGCAGTAAACAGACATGAGCGTTTTCAGATGGAGGGAGAAAAAGAAGGAAAAGGAGCTCAGTGTATCAGTTCAACTAAAACACAAGGAACTTGTGCTCCAGAAAAGGATAAGTGCTCAATAAAGAACCTAGGGTCACTAGTCAGCAATTATGACTTAAGTAAAAAGGCCAGAGAGCAATAATAGAAAAGAAAGAAAGAAAGAAAGAGGAGGTAAAGCCAGAAAGAAAGAGGAAAGGAATGGAAAGGAAAGGAAAGGAAAGGAAAGGAAAGGAAAGGAAAGGAAAGGAAAGGAAAGGAAAGGGAGACTGATGAAGAGAACAGAAATTGGACAGTCATTCTCCTGCAGTCCAGCAATAAATCACATGGCCATACAGCAGCTGCTCGACCAATCAACACCTGAAATCAGGAACTATATTGGGTCCCATCAAGTTGAGTCCCTCTACTGCCTGGCTGAATATGCATAGATTGACTTCAGTTATGTGATGGAATGTAGAATGTCTTGAGAGTAGAATTGTTTGATATATTATGGACATTTATTATTATTATTATTATTATTATCGTTATTATTACTACTACTACTACTACTTTATCTTGCTGTACTTTCCTGCAACAACCTGATATAGAACTCATGTGTGGGCTTTTAAAAAATAGCTGAGGTCCCTGTGTGTAGAGCATAGGTGGAGCAGGCTGCTGTTCCTCCTGCAGTCGGCTGGATGGTGCTCTTGGACCTGGAACATCTGCCTGTGTTAGACAGGCTGGGATCACATCAGCTCTTTCTCGGAGGCAGCTCATTAAAACCCAGGTCCAACTGCTCCCTTCATTCACTGCACCTTGAACTCTCGTCTTTACTTTCAAACTTCACTGGATAGCTTTATTGGCACCTCCTTGAAGTATGAATGTGTAAAGTACCCCGTCAAGGTCATCAGACTGAAATATTGAATATGAACAGCACTTGATGTATAAACCCTCTGAAGAATCATATATGTAAACATTGTACAACACAGTGACAAGAACATAGAAGGAGTTTTTCATAAGTGAGCATGAAAGTTCATTCCTAACCTTGTAATTAAATTACAGTTCCTTTCCAAACTTTCTCCAGAGCTTCCTCTGTGGATAAAGTTTGCACTGTTGAAATGGACATAGTTTAGTTATCATAGTTAAGTCATGGGATGACAACTGAGCTATCTCCATAACAATGGAGCAAACTCTGCTAAAAGGTAGTAAGATGCAGTTGACAGCCCCACAAAATACCAGGGAGTGGACTTTGAGTTAAGGATTTTTCATACATTTACATTTTTTTTACCTTAAATCCGCCAGACTCTGTATGGAATCATCTTGACTGTCAGACTCATTAACTCGTTAAAACATATTAAGACCTTTAATCGCTGAAATGCAGTCACATTTGTAATGCACTAGCTGGTCTGTTGTGTATCTCCAGCACAAGGGCGCTACTGACATGTCTGTCCACTTTCTGTTCAGGTCAAGAGATCACGGATGAGCTGGTCAAGGTACTGCGCAAGCGCCTGGATGAGACCACATTGGACATCATCACTGTCATGCTTGTGAGAAACTGCAAGCTGACCCCTGCTGATGTTGAGGTAAATTGCTCATTTGGATGGGTGTCATTTTTATAGAATTTTGAGGAAAGCACACAGACACCACCTGCATGTTTTTGTGGCTGCTCAGAAGTTCTGCTCACATGGACCTGAACACAGTTTAAAGAGGATGGGTTTCATTCCAACTGGGCCAACCAGAGTACACTTGTATGCGCTCACACTACTGAGAATTGCTGAGGATAAAAGCCTTTTGTCTTGTTGTATGCTCAGTTCATCCAGCCATCCGGATCTTTGGCCACTGAGGTGATGAACTTCAGCCTTCCTCAGTACTGTCTCCCCTGGCTGCCAGCTGTGGCTCACTACCTCAGACAGAACCTCCTCATCTTCCTGCATGTCCCCAAGTACACCGACAGCAACACAGCACACCACTTCAAGGTACAGTCCTCACCTAGAGTTAACTGTGTGTGTGGCATGTTGTTCTCAACATTTTTCCATAAATACCTGGAAAATATCTAAGATGTGGATATCAGACCTTTTTTTGAGTTACAGAGCAGGAACCGTTGGTTGTCCTCAGAGGAAAGTTTGGATTTGCTGCTTAGGTAGCTTACATTGTATCCACCAACATAATAACTGAGATCTGGGGACACAGCGTTATTGCAAAGTGTGATGGGGCAAGAAAAATGAGCAGTCAGATAAGGTGAGAAAAAGGTAGGAAAAAAAAGAACCAAATATATCCAACAACAGGTTAGCCAAATTGTCTCAATCACCTAATTAGAAAATTAAATTGAGTGAAAAATCAGAGTTTAATGCTAACAAGCCCTAAACTTCACAGGAAACCTGTGCCTACAAAACTACAGGAATTTTATAAGGAAGTGGCTCATCATTATCATCTCCATTTTCACCTTCTTTTTCTTATTCTTCAGTCCAATCCAGTCCTAAAGTTCCTTAACAAATTTTTTAGCCAATAGTCCTGATAGTTTTGCTACAGCAGGCTTCTAAAGTTTAAAAGTTTGAAATTCATATTAAATCAGTCTTAATGCTTGCAACTTCCATCAAAATGTTGCCCTGACATAAGCAGAAATGTTTGATGTTTTGAGCTGCAGGAACTATGAATGCTATCACTCTGGTTATCACAACTGTAGAGCTAAATCCACCTGTCTCACCACATAATTAGCTCTTGACACGAAACTGGCTCCATGGCATCATCAGGCTGTCCACCACAAACAATTCAGACACTTTTTTGACTTATCAAAAATTGAACCCACAGTGCATCAACATTTTTTAGTGTAAAAGGCTACTGCAAAGTCTCGCTGAATGAATCTTCAGTATTTATGAAAAAAAGAATAAATTCATAATATGTGTCAGAAGTAGTGTGGTAATTATCAGAGTTTTTTCTCAGAAGCTACATTTTTGACAGTATGAATCCTGCCCTCATGTAAACTATGGCAGTCAATGGAAAAAAGAGCACCTTTAAACATTGTTTTGTTACATTTGGAGTAATCAGTCTAAACAAATACACTTATAATTTTTATTTGAATTATATACCTCATGAGTAAATTACAGACATCTCTAGTTTTCAAGATGAAGTACAAAAACTCTCAGAATTTAGTCTTGTTAACAGAATTTGTGACACAGTCATTTAAAATCTGCCTCAACATGCAGCTCTGGTGGTTGCTGAAGTCAGTGTGAAGACAAAGTGGTTTCTCACTTGGCAGGAAGCTCAACATGATCCTAACTTGCTGTTGGAGTCTGAGGCTGTGAGTCTGACGGTGCGTACCCACCAAACGCGATAAAAATTATTTCATCGCGCCTCAAATGAAATCGC
>NW_024617651.1:0-1369 GCF_008729295.1 Plectropomus leopardus | reverse complement strand
ATGTGTATATTTGTTGATTTTGAGACACGACTTTATAATCAGTGTCGTTTTGTAAAAGATGAAAGAAATGAAAACATTTAATTGCATTAATATAAATGTCAATACAGTCATTAATGTGACACAACTCTGTAATCATAGTCATTTGGTGAAAAAAATAAAAAAGGATAAAATATATATATAAAAAATTGTAAATGTCAATAAAGTCATTAACATGCATTTTTGTTGATTTTGTGACAAAACTTTGTAATCAGTCATTTTATGAAAAAACCCCACAAAAAATTAAAAAAAAAAAAATCTTTTTTATTGTAAATGTCAATACAGTCATTAATTTCTGTATTTGTTGATTTTGCGTCAGAGCTCTGTAATCAATGAGTCGTTTTATGGAAAAAAAGAAAATTAGAAAATAAAAATGTTCTAAAATTGTAAATGTAAATAGAGTCATAAATGTGTATAGTTGTTGATTTTGGGGCACGCGCTCTGTAATCATACAGCAGTTATGTGATTGGCGTCTCGCTGCAGCAGCACAGATCGGCGGCTCAGGTAACAGGCCGCATCATCAGTCCTGATCAGACCGTTACTCTCTGATTGTCTGACAACAGAAACATAATAATATGTAAATGAGAACAACTGAATCATGAGTTCTGCAGACAAACAGAGTTTTTTCAGACTCCGCTCTTTAAAGGACAGATTCAGGTGTTTTTCAGTGGTTCAGGTGTTTCGGTGCGGACGGACATCTTAAACTCGCCTGTCTTTGTGTCCTCTCGTGTTCCTCTCTGGTCGAGTGTTTGATGCCGGCTCTCCGTCTCTCTGCTGCTGCGAGCCGCCTGCTCTCAGGCCTCTGCAGCTCTCAGCATCCTTTCTTGTGATGGATTATTCAGCATGATGTAAACGTGCTCAGTCATGTGTGTCATCCATGTGCGTATTAATACTCTCTGTGGACTGTAGAGACTGCAGTCTCTGCAGTATTCATGTCCAGAACATGTTCGAGTTCATCCATCAATATCTCCAACGTTTACAGCAGTTTTTTAAATGGTTTCATCAGTTACAGCTCTCAGTCATGTTTCTCAATTTGGGACAAACCAGTCAAATGTTACCACTGAATGTTTCTGCAGATCACTAATATGTTACATTTTGTACCGTTATGTAACTTTGTTTCATAAGCAGGTTTCCATTAACTCTTAAACTGCACAAACTGAAATTGCAAATACAAAATACACCTAATGGAAATGCGTCAATTTTGAAAAAACTCTCATTCATTGCAAATAATTTTTTACACTTACATGAGGTGGTATTTCAGGCGATTGTTAAAAAGCCATATTTGTCCAAACTGCAATGGAAACCCTATTTAGTCTTTTCTAGGTCACATGAC
>NW_024617650.1:0-2215 GCF_008729295.1 Plectropomus leopardus | reverse complement strand
TTTTTTTTGCAGGTTAAAAAAAAAGTGCAACAGAAATAACATTCCCAAACTGGCGCTGAATCAGTGTCGGTGGAGAAACAGATCTTGACCTCTGTGAGGCTCAGACAGCGCAGTGATTCATCAAAGTGCTCCTGCTGGATTTATACACAGCAGAACCTCCATAAAAAATCAGAGATCCACTTCGAGACCACCAACAGGAAATCAAAGCGCCTCGTCACAGCGCTGCAGGCATTAGACAAATGAAAAGTCAGATCTACCTAAAAAGCTGCTGCCGGGAGCGTTAACACAGGGGAGAACATGCTGTGGAAAAAACTAAACTCATCAGCCGAACGAACGGAGGCCTCGGGGTTGAAGTTGTCCTCATCGATCAGCCGCTCTCATCTTTCCCTTTTAACTATAAATGGCAAAGAACAAAAGCTGCGGATTATCTACAGGCTGAGTCCATCAGCCCTAAAAGGAGGAGGAAACATGAAAGACCCAGAGCTGCAAAGAGGGTGATTTCACATGAGCACGCCAGGAATGAAGGCAAGAAAAAAGACCGCAGGACTGAAACGAAAATTTGACCCACTGCTGCAGGGACATCTCACCTGCTGCAGCGATGAGATGAACAGAAGTCAAGCAGCTGTTGACCTGTATTGGTTTTTTCAGGGCAAATACCGATTATTAGTAGTTAACCGATATTCAGAACCGATGTGCATTTACAATAAAAATGAAAATCTTTCTGTCAATATTTAAAATTTGGAATATAACAAACTACAACATAAAACTTTGTTTAAATGCCTAAAATTACCACATTTTTTAAAAATAAAGTCAAGTGAAAATTTAAATTAAAAATGAATACATAAAATGAGTTCCCTGAAGTTTTACACGGTAAAAGTTCCCTCCGATGCTGACTCTTTCTTTGCATGCATTGCAGACAGCCTTCACTGGTGTTGGTTGAGCGTGATACTCTCATACTACATTTTGGATCTTTTCTTTAGCATCGCGGGTGTAAGTGCGGGCACGTTGTCCATCTTTATATAAGGAAGAGATAATTATATCTGTGATTGTTAAAATAAAACACTGACACAGATAATCTGCAAAAGGCCAAATATCGGCGCTGATAATCGGCCAGACCTATAATCTGTCGACTCCTAAAGTCAAGGTCAAAAATCCAAACGCATGTTTCGTTTAGTCTGAACATAAAGTAGTGCAGGTGTCAAAGAGCCAAAATCCTCCTTTCTGGGGACTGAGGTCCCACTTTGCCGTCTCTTCACTTTGTTAAACTATTTTCATTCTAAAAATAAACAACATTTCAAATGTTTTTGTCTTAAACTGTATGAACACTGAAAAAACATCTCACCAAAGGGCAACAGGTCACATCAGGTAATAAAACGAACCAAAAATACCGCCATGAGGTTGTATGCTTCCAGCCAAGGTACACGTAACAGGTAACATCCGTGTCTGTAAAAACATGGATGTTTCCAACACGGTTTCAGCTCAGTCAGTCACGCGGTGCTGATCAGTTCTTCTACGTCTACATATTACATGTTAGGTATCCTTCTGTGTCTGCTGTCTACACTCTGAGATGCCGCTACCATGATGTCAACAAAAGCACACGGTGGAATTAAGCTGAACGTGGTTGCTAAGGCAACAAAAGCACATGGCAACCAACGGCGGGACGTCAACAAACACACATGCTGGCACAGATGGTTACGATTAGGCAAACGAGGCGCATGATAAGGTGTGGAAAAAAACATCACATTCAATCAGGAAGCAAACATCAAGCTTCTGCATGAAAGTCTGGGGTTTGCTGGATCCATTTACTGCTTTATAGAGACCTTTGTGCTACTTCGTGCTCCGTTATCGGCAGCGCTTCAACCGGATGCTGTCCAGAAGCGTATCATGCCGGCGCATCTGCCTGCAAATCTAAACATAGTGGTCGTTTTCTTGCAGCTTGACTGGTGCAAGAAAACGTGGACGAGACGTAATTGAGTCTCACTCAGCAAAATCAGAGAACGCTCTGCTCACATCTTGAGAGATACGGTTAACATGGTTAACCCCTAACATCCCAGATCAAGCTGTTGCACTGGATGGCCGGACCTTGTTTGAAGCCAAAAGGACACAAGACTCTGATGCAAATTCAAAAAATGCACTGCAGGAATTGAACAATGCCACCAGCAGCAGCATGCCTGAGCAACAGCATGGGATTTTCATAGTAGCTGCTGATTTTAAT
>NW_024617649.1:0-2186 GCF_008729295.1 Plectropomus leopardus | reverse complement strand
TGCTGCTCTTCCTGAGGTTTCTTCCTTTTTCTTCCCCCGTTAAAGGGGTTCTTTTTGGGAGTTTTTCCTCAGGTGATGTGAGGGTCTAAGGGCAGAGAGATGTCGTATGCTATAAAGCCCTCTGAGGCAAACCATGTTTTGTCTTTATGGGCTTTAAAAATAAAATTGACTTGATTGCCCAATAGGGACCGCAAACGCTCTCTATTTAGAGTGGTAGAGAGTGTTGTGCTGCGGTCAAAAAATTCAAATAATCTCCTTTCCACTTTTCCTTCTTCTCCACAGAAAACATCACAAGGTCAAGGAAAGATGTGAGGGAGACTTCATCAGGGCATAGGAACAGACGACTCCACCTCTCCTCGGCTCTGTGATGATGCGATGGCTGGTGTTATTGATGAGGGTCTGCTGTGATCAAACTACAATGTTCAGATGATGGACGACAAATGCACATCCTCACGGTAATGGCTTTTATGCAGAAGTTTTTGTTTTTTTTCTCGACCAGCAAAGCAAAGGCCCTCTTGAAATTGCAAAACTGATAAACGCCAAGCACCCCTATTATAATTGAAGGAATAATTATGAGAGCCTGAGCACCAACCCCAGGGCGGATTTTTTTTTTGAATAAAAAAATAAAATCTCCAAAATGTTTTCCTTAAATATAACCAAAAATTAACTAGAAAAATAAAAGGAAAAAAAGGCAAAATCTTTGAGGAAAAATGTTCAGCTATTCAAAGTTGTATGCCCCTTTCCGAAGCAACAACAGAAATCATTAGTCCTTCCCCAGTTCTTGAAACAAGATTTGACATGCCTCACCCCTCCTCTCTCAATAATAATAAACAGTCCCTAAGTTATATTTACATATTCAGTTTTGATCCTTGTAGTGGATGATGAGGACAACTCTTGATAAGAAGATATTCAAATGCTTACCCAAAACTGAAACTTCTTTTGGAGATTTCTTAGATGAACCTTGGGGTCAGCTAATGGACCTAAGTGCCTTGTTGAACTTACGACTCTTGTAAGCAGAACTAAATTACAACAAAATTTTATTCCCCAACCGACAGTTTTAATTAACTTAAGATTCATTTGGGGAAACGAGCTGTACACTGAGCTCCTGCAAAGACTCAAGGAGACATCAGGAGATCTCTACATCATAGAAACGGACAATTTATGTTTTTGTTGCACAACCAGCATGTGACATATCCGCACATCTCCAGACTGTAAGAGAGGACCACATTAACTGATTTTCTTATTCAAATTAAAACGTACTGTGAAATGTTGTGTGATCTCATACCCACAGAACAAGAATTGTGCTTACCTGCCAATTTTGAGACCAAACTTACAAACACAAGCTGTGCCTGTGTGTGTGTGGAGGGGTGTGACCTTTCTTAACTCCCTGCCAGCAGAGTGCTACACACTGAATGGAAAGACTCTTAGTACAGACTGGCATTTTGATAGGCATCTCCTTTATCTGTATCTTAATTATCCTTCCTTTACACTGTTGTGTACAGACACTATATTGTTTTGTAATCATGCAATTTGTGATTTTCTAATTCTAGGTTTTGTTGATAGACACCGTAGTATTACACTTACTTATTTTCGCACATATTCATTATGTTTGTTAAACGTAGTTAATACTGTTTTACATAGTTAATATTCTGCCAAATGATTATTTGGTTTTCTCATAAGTATTTGGTATCAATCAGCGGAGGAGTGTCACAGTTTCAGGTATTGACGATTTGAAGGCCTGTAGTGAACTTTATCAACACTTTAGGAAGAAATAAGATCTAGACAGTTAAAACAGTAGAAGTGATAGAAGGGAGGAGTGTATTTTTCCTGCTTTGACGGTCAAGCACCACACCCCTTTTTTTCACAGGAGTTATAACCCCAGTGAAGTCGAAGGACTGGGGTCTTCTGGCTTTTAGGGTTTTGAGCTTTTGGACTGTGGGCTTTTGCCTGCCCCCCTTTGTGATGTGTGTGTGTGTATATAATGTCCCTGTACATCTGGAAAAAGAACTCTGTTGCAAACTTCAAATTATGAGACTGGATTAATTTATAAGGTAAAATGGGCTATCAACCATTCTATTTTAGTGGGTGTGCTCTGAGGTTTTTAAACTCTAATTTTTAGTGTAAACTTATTGTTCCTGATAGCCAAAGTTGAGTCCCATTACTCCACTTCATCTTTATACCAATTC
>NW_024617648.1:0-1045 GCF_008729295.1 Plectropomus leopardus | reverse complement strand
ATATATACACACACATACATGCATTTTGTTTCACAAAATTATAAAAAAAAAAAAAAATTTCAGGTTTTTCCTTTTTCTTTAAAGTTTTTTTCTTCTTTTTTTGAACTATTTTGAACTATTTTTGGGTATATTTCAGTTTTTCATTTTTGGGTCATTTCTCCTTTTGTTGCTCATTACTTTCCTCCCATGTTTGTCTAAAGAAATCAAGCCAACTTGCTCAGGTTTTCAAGTGTCAAATAAAACATATTTTATGTTTGCAGAACTCCTTGTAGTTGTCTTTTTATGTGCAAAAAGAAAAAAAAACACACAAACTAAAAACCAGAAAAAGCACAATGCGTTATCTTTATACTTATTCTCCAGCTCCAGTTTCCGGAGAGAAAAATCGACCGAGGAGGAAGAGAAAAGAAATTCTATGGGAATTTGTGGCGAGATACAGAGCAGCCGTGACCACAGGCAGCTGGGGATTTTAGGACGGAGGCAAAGGGCAGCAAGAGGTCAACGAGCGACATGATGCTCTCTCACAAAGAACATGTACACACACATACACACAGTCGGCCCGAGAGTTCAGTGTCTGGAGGGCAAAGTTATCTGGCCAAACACAAAGCTCCTCTCTCAAGCCGAACTTCTGACAAGAACTCAAAACAAGCGCACCCAAAGACTTAACAACAGGAAGTCCCTGAGAAACTGCTGAGGACAGCAGCTCCCAAACAATCCGCCTCTTCATCTCTCTGTGTGTGTGTGTGTGTGTGTGTGTGTGTGTGTGTGCATGTGTGTGTGTGTGTTATGTGTCCGCCTGCGTCTCTCTGTGAGGGTGACAGCATTGTAAAGGGTATTAGTGCTGTAATGAGCGTGACATTTTCAGACCCAGCCTGCTGAAGAGGCTGCAGTCACGGCCTCTGCCGTCCACACTCGACCTCCCAGCTGCACTCAGACGCACCACAGACAGGAAATCCCCCTCGGCTGATGAGGACAAGATGCTTATTAATGCTGCTGGAGGAAAACCATCCGCTCTCAAGACTCCAACTGATGATTGCTTCATAATGAT
>NW_024617647.1:0-2258 GCF_008729295.1 Plectropomus leopardus | reverse complement strand
TGTATTGTATTTCCATATGTTGTAATAAATGTTCTTGCAAGAAAAAAAGTAGCATATAATACATCTGTTTTACACTGATATTAATACTTATAAAACATTATGTATATATATGGAAACGCTTCACGTTTCTTTATGGTTGAACCCATGGTCCAAGGTAAAACCTAGGACCCTGAATAGCCATCAGATGGCGCACATCTGCCACTGCTACATCTGAGTTGAATGTGCATCACATATGGCTTTACCCTTGTCCTTGTTAAAGTCGATGTTCTAAAGCGAAAAAAGTGTCTCTATAATACATGTAAAAGCTGGTTACATGTTATTTATTTGTATACTTTGGATTGTCTGGTGTGATTGGGACATTTTAGTAAATTGCAGTAGTCTGAGTTTAATAAAGGATATTTGATTCTGTTTGTGTATACAATCAATGGGGAAAATTACCATTATAAAGAAGAATTCAGACAATACATTTTGACATACTGGGGAAAAAAAATAACTTGCTGATGTATATATTAAACTGGGCCCCTTTAGCAGATGCCAATGACACCATCTAATCCTCCTGGGGTCCAAAATCCAGTACATCATATTGAAATCATCTCAATATATACACAGGTGTGTTTGTGATGCACCATTGATCACAAAAGACGCTATATACAACATCATATCTGTTCTACCTTAATTCCATTGCTTATGCACTTTGGTTTATGTTACATGAAGTGGTTGTAGAAGTTCACAGAGGAAAGCAGAAGCTTGTGATCAGTCCATGTATTAGCCTCAAAGGCTAAACCAGAGACCAAGAGCAAGTTGTGACCTTTGATCAGCTGCTTAATAATGCAATCCTAAATGACGTCTAAATAGGGATCTACTATTGGTGTAAAGGGGCAGCTATTACAAACACTGATGGCATGATAAATGACTGTCCTTTTTAAAGCACTAGATTTGGGGTAAGATAACATGATATGGCATGCTGTTTTGGTGAAATGACAGTTACCAAATTTGGTAATTTGACTGTCTAAAAACTTGGGTTTTGCAGAATAATTGCTATTACTGAAGAGTGTGGCTGTGCTTCGGACAAGCCTTTTCTCCACTGGTAGCTGTAAGAGTTTACAATGCATGCTATCGGTGTTCCTTCTTATGGGTCAATGCAGCACAAGTCTAGCTATCTGTTCTGGACTTTTTGTCATTTCCTCAATACACCTTGTTCTTCATACTTTGTGCTTATTATTACATTGTTTTGTGAAATTTTGTGTTTTGGTCTCCAGGTACAGTTTCTGCAACAAATGTGACAAATACGTGCAAACCACTGTGTCTTGAAGTGTATGGAGCTGATGTTGTCCTCCTTATCATGACATGTATTATTATGCTCAAAGGACACAAAGTTTTTTTTCTTTTTCTTTTTCAGTGATTCAACACTGATAATCTTTTCCTGTCCATAATGATCCTGTCACCGCGAGAATCATAATGACAATAAATACTTAAAAAAGGGTTACTGTTCATGTTTGCCCATGCAATCTTTCTTTGAGGAAGTTGCAAGACATCAGCTGATGAGGGTATCGTTAGTTATCATCTAAAAACTGACTCGAGTTCAAAGTCCAGTAAATACCTAATATAGGTAATGGATAATAGTTTCAGGGATGAATATCAGTTATTGAAACTTGTAGTCATCACTTTCTGAGAGGAGGGGTCTCTGGTTAAGGAGTTATTGTCAGATCGAGACTTGTAGATCAAAGCCACGGACCACAGGAACATAAATAAACCTACAAAGAAGAAAAGAAAGGCTATGACTTCCCTCAGAAAATCATAAAATCACAGTGAATACTTTATATTTGGATCGTGCACATACTGACCCTGCAGGGAGTTAAGTATGGTGAATATGTAGATCCCAAGGATGGAGATGTAGGTGGTGCTCAATAGCACCCAGGGTAAACCCAGCATACAGCTGAGTCCCAGCACAGTGGCACAGTCCTTCCATAACTTGATCCCTTTCTCTTTGTTCATTTTCTTCCAGCTATTGCTGCTTCCAGTGCCTCCACTACCTGCTCGCACCTGCCAGAGCTTAAACACCACCAGCCCTAGCATGCAGGAATTACACAGGATCACCAGGCATGGGAAAGCCACAGTTGTGATGTAGCTGATCAAAAGCCTTTGTTGGGATTGGCTGCTTATCCAGCACCTGCAGGTTGTAAAATATATATTATATATATGTATATACATATGTATTTTTTTTTTTTTTTTTTTTTTTTTTTTTTTTTTTTTTTTTT
>NW_024617646.1:0-1165 GCF_008729295.1 Plectropomus leopardus | reverse complement strand
AGGAGAAAAGGAGGACAGGAGGAAAGGAGAAAAGGAGTAGAGGAGATAGGAGGAGAGGGGGAAAAGAGAAAAGGAGGAGAGGAGATAGGAGGAAAGGAGAAAGGAGGGTAGGAGAGGAGAAAGGAGGAGATTAGAAAGTAGGAAAGGAGGGAAGAAGGGAGGAGGAGAGAAGAAAGGAGGAGAGGAGAAAGGAGGAGAGGAGAGGAGAAGGGAGGAAAGGAGGACAGGGAAGGAGAGGAGAGGAGAGGAGAAAGGAGGAAAGGAGGACAGGGAAGGAGAGGAGAAAGGAGGAGAGGACAAAGGAGGAGAAGAGGAAAGGAGGACAGGAGGAAAGGAGAAAAGGAGTAGAGGAGATAGGAGGAGAGGGGGAAAAGAGAAAAGGAGGAGAGGAGATAGGAGGAGAGGAGAAAGGAGGGTAGGAGAGGAGAAAGGAGGAGATTAGAAAGGAGGAAAGGGGGAAGAAGGGAGGAGGAGAGAAGAAAGGAGAAGAGGAGAAGGAGGAAAGGAGGACAGGGAAGGAGAGGAGAAAAGGAGAAAGGAGGAAAGGAGGACAGGAGAAAAGGAGGACAGGAGGAAAGGAGAAAAGGAGTAGAGGAGATAGGAAGAGTGCTCCTCGCTGCTCACCGATAAGCGGTAGTTTGAATACAGACCATAGACTGTATATACGGTCTCCGATACGGACACGGTAAAACGTCCACATTACAGGCATTACAGCCAACAGCGCATGGATGTGTGGTAAGATGGTAAAAATGATAAATTGTGATTAAAAAAATGATGAATTACAGCAAAAATATCCATGACTACGGCCGGTACGAAGCCTGTGCTGTGTCCGAAACTCTTAGAGTTACATGCGCGTTCTCTCGGTAGAGTCCCGCGGGTTCTGTGCGCGTTCATTTTATGTCTGTAGAAACACCGAATTCAAAATTTTGATGAATTCAAAAGTGACGCCAGTGTGCGTCACGTGACGCTGTAGTTCCACTTTCGGCCACTATGTAAATTTTGCTTCAGACGGTGGCGCACTTCCTGGGGGCTTGTTCGAAAATCCTGTGGGCCGCGTGTGTGTGTGTGTGTGCATGCAAAAGAGGCGAGACAGTGAGGGAAGAAGGAAGCGAGCAGGATGTGTGTGACAGAACGACCGTTAGAAAGAGAGTTCATTCAGCACACA
>NW_024617645.1:0-2381 GCF_008729295.1 Plectropomus leopardus | reverse complement strand
TATGTATTTTATATTTTATTTTATTTTTCTCATTTCTTGAAGGTCATTTGCTTGTCTCTTTTTGTGTTTTACATTTATTTGTTTATTTTTGGGAAATTTCCCTGTAACTTATAACCAATTTCTTCCTGATTTTTGACCAATTTCTTGATAAGTTGCTCATTGCCTTCTTGACATGTTTTTGAAAGATGCTAAGCAGTTTTTATTGCCAGTCACTGGAGCAACCAGTATTGGACTAAATTATTCTTAGAACATTTTGCTTTTATGAATGCATTTTGTGAGGAACCTATCTCGTAATGAAATTCATAATGTAGAGGTTTATTGCTATGAATTTGTAAAGCTAAATGGGAGCTGATACTTTTCTGGCAGCTCTTAGAAATACCACAAGGGCAAAACTGAGATAAAAAAGAATTTTCTCCTTATTTCATAGGGGTTTCCCACACACAGTCCTTGGGAGGTTTGTGTTAATTCACTCTGACTTCTAAAGATCTCACAGCATTCAGGACGTCAGAGAGATTATACGTAGACATCAAAGTTAAGAGTTCAGAGCTTTATTGTGTTACAGTGATGAATTTCTGGATGTGTCACAGACCGATACCAATGTGGAGGGGAATCGGGTAAAAAAATAGTAGCCTGAGTCCTTTTAAATCAGGGGATCAGGGGAGTCATCAGTTGTTGCACTTATACTCTCCAACAGTGCTGTCTCACCTGCAGAGTAGTTTATTTGGTCAGCAATAAGGAATAAAAGTAATACTTTGTTGCCTTTTTGCTCCGTTAAACTAGGGGTAGACAGATTATTGGGGCCGATATTTGGCATTTTGCAGATTATCTGTATCTGTATTTTATTTTAATGATCTCAGATAAAATTGATTAATTAAAAAGTGCATACAAAGTGTCAGTATGGGAGGAACTCTTACTTTATAAAACCTCAGGCAGCTATTTTTCATTTAAATTACCACTTGACGTTATGATATATATGATGTTGAACGTTTCAGTTTTGATTAAACATTTACTAAAGGCATCTAAGTTTTTTGTTATAGTTTGTGATATTCCAAATACTAATTATTGACAGAAAGACTTTTATTTTTATTGTAAATGCAAATATTGGTTATCAGTCTCATTAACTACTAATTGGTATCACTATCGGTATATGCCCTTAAAAACCAGTATCGGTAGACCCCTATGTTAAACCTCTGTTTAAACAGGAAGTCCTCTTTTTTTTGAGGGAGACCTGTCCAAAATAGCACACCAATACAAGGTTACAAAAATACTCCGACACCGTGTCCCGACTTTTTACAAGCAAAACAAGAGAAGTTAACATGACATTATTGAGGCTGATAGTTTGGACACGGATTGGACGGTTTTGGTGATGTCACCCTGCCTTGTCATCCGTAATCTCCGACACGATAAATAGCGACAAACTGGTAGCAATCATGAACTGGTAGCAATGGGATATTAAAGGAGTCATATGGTAATATTCTGGTGGGATAGTTGCTGTGAGGTTGTCAAGTTTCACAATTGATTTTTAAAATGAGGAAGTGGGAAAACACACCGAAGAATCACACGGCTATTTTTAAACTCCTTTTCACTCTCTGATTGATCAGGGAAAATCCCTGCATATGTTACCAAAGTTACATAATAATGTAGATATACACTCAGTGGCCACAAAAAAATCTCTTCACAGTAATATTATTGAAAGCAGTATTACATGGCATTGCAATAATCATGTAGATATACAAACGAAAATGTTACCAAGAAACAAATTGTACTCATGAAGGAGGGGAAAAAAAGGAAAATAACAAGCCCAAACAGAAACAGTTTAAGGTTTTTTTTAAACTATTTTATAATCTTATCATTAATATTATTTTCTACTTTCATTGAGTTAACCATCTAACCATTTAACCATCATTAGTTTTAATCATAGATATTAAATATTCATTAATTTTAAACGCCAGGTGTTTGTCATGATGCCGCTGTGTTTTTGGATGAAACCCCCCACAAAAATGAATTATTTTCAATATACTATATGCAAAATAGAAGTTTTTTTTTTATGATCGTACCTGGGATATGTCAGTGATTTCCTGCAACATTGATGGTGCCAGTGGACCTAGTGGAAATAGCATGTATTTTCTCCATATGCTAGAAATGGTCAAAATGACGTAATTGTGTTGAAAATATTAAAAATGACCAAGTCCAAGGAAAAAACCCAGAATGACACCCAGAAATAATACAATGCATGTTTTTATGATTTGATGGCTGTGGGATCAAAAATTGCAGTTTGAGTGGGTTTCAGTGGTGCAAGTTTTGCAGTAGACAGTATGAATATAATAATTTTAGTAGTAGTAACATAGTGTGTTTTAGACTTATTGTAGGAGCTTAACTGG
>NW_024617644.1:0-4453 GCF_008729295.1 Plectropomus leopardus | reverse complement strand
TTTTTGCAACTTTCTATGCTATGGCGTGCTTTGGCACGCTATAGCATAGAAAGTTGCAAAAACGGACAAAAACACCATATTTTGGCATGTCGAAAAAATGACCCAAAAAGCAACGCAAAATTTCAAAAAAATTACATGCCCCAAAAACACTCAAAAACAACTTAAACCTGTATTAAATAGCGTACTAACGCATGTCTTAGCATAGAAAGTTTCAAAAACTGATAAAAACACCATATTTTGGCATGTCAAAAAAAAAATGACCCAAAAAGCATGTTGAAAATGTGAAAATTTGACGTCCCAGCTGAAAACCACTCTGTATAGCATGTAGATGCATGTTATAGTATACAGTGTTGAAAAAACACCCCAAACACCCAAAACCCCATAAAATCGGATGTTGAAAAAATGACCAAAAAAGCAAGGCTATAGTAAGGCGAAAATATTGAAATTTGACATGTCCCAAAAACAGCTGAAAACCACCCAGTATAGCATGTAGAGGCAAAGTTAAATTTTGACATTTTCACCTTACTATAGCCTTGATTTTTTGGTAATTTATTCAACATGCTATTTTATGGGTTTGGGGCCGTTTTTGGATGTTATTTCAACACTATGAACTATAAAACACCTCTACATGCTATACTGAGTGGTTTTCAGCTGTTTTTTGGACATGTCAAAATTCGACATTTTGGCCGTAGTATAGCCTTGCTTTTTTGGTCATTTTTTCAACATGCTATTTTCTGGGTTTTTGGGCAGTTTTTGGATGTTTTTCAACAGTATATAGTATAACATGATTCAACATGTTATACTGAGTGGTTTTTTTTTGACATTTTTGCCTAAAATAGCATGTTGAATAAAATCACCAAAAAAGCAAGGCTATAGTATGGCAAAAATGTAAAAAATTGCATAAAATGGCGTGCCGAGACACGCCATCCCATTGAATGTTGCAAAAACGGCCAAAAACATCATAATACAGCACAAAAAACGACGAAAAAGCATGTATAGTATGGACAAAAATGTCAAAATGTGTAAAAAAAAAAAAAAAAAAAAAACTGACGAAAATCGCATAGTATAGCATGTTGACACACATCATGGTATAGTATGTCAAAAAAATGGCCAAAAGGTTCATATTATAGCATGTGAAAAAACATCACCATAGTACTTAGTCTGTCGTCAAAAATGACCCAAAAACATCATACCAATTTTTAAAATTTTATTTAAAAGGACCATGTAAATTTGAAAACATACATTTTATACACTGTCCCAGATCAAAGCTCAGGGCAAATTCACATCTGGAGTCCCTTGGCAGCTCAGATCTAATACACACCACAATAAAATGATAATACAAAGTTGTACAAGAGAAAGAGAAGAAGACACAGGTAAAAAAAAATAATACACATATCACATGGTATAAACAACGACAACGAAAAGAAGACAAACAACAAAACATAAAACTACACAAAAAGCACATTACTTACAAAGCTAGATACAACAGCACATCACAGGTTGAGAATGTCTTTCAAAAAAATGATAAAAATGTGGTAGTATAGTATGTCGTCAAAAATGACCCAAAAACGCCATAGTATAGTGTATCGTCCAAATAACCCAAAAAACATCACAGTATAGTATGCCGTCCAAAATGATCAGAAAACGTCATATGTAGTATGTAATGTCAAAAATGACCCAAAAATGTCATAGTATAGTATGCCAAAAAATGTCAAAATATGACATGTCCCAAAAACAGCTGAAAGCCACATAAAAAAACGTGCCGAGACACGTTATAGCATAGAATGTTGCAAAAACAGCCAAAAACACCGTAATATAGCATGTCGAAAAATGACTTAAAATGCCATACTATTGTATGACGAAAAATGCCAACATATGACATGTCCCAAAAAAACCTGAAAACCACATAAAATAGTGCGCCGAGAGACACAATAGCATAGAATGTTGCAAAAATGGCCAAAGACGACATAATATAGCGTATCAAAAAAATATACCTAAAATGCCATACTATGGTATGGCCAAAATGTCAAATATGATATGCTAAAAACTGCAGAAAACTGCATGAAATAGCGTGTCGAGACACACCATAGCAAAGAATGTTGCAAAAACAGCCAAAAACACCATATTATAGCATGTTCGAAAAACGACTGAAAATGCCATACTATAGTATGGCAAAAAATGTCAAAACATGACATGTCACCAAAACAGCTAAAAACCACATAAAATAACATGCTGATACATGTCATAGTATAGAAAGTTGCAGAAACAGCCAAAAACACTATAATAAAGCATTTTGAAAAAACGACCGAAAATGCCATACTACAGTATAGCAAAAAATGTCAAAATATGACATGTCCCAAAAACAGCTGAAAACCGCATAAAATAGTGTGCTGGTACACACCATAGCAAAGTATGTCGCAAAAACGGACAAAAACACCATAATAGAGCTTCTTGAAAAAATGACAGAAGATGCCATATGCCAATGCATGGCGAAAAAATGAATGCAAATGCCATACTATAGTATGGCGAAAAATGCCAAAATATGACATGTCCCAAAAACAGCTGAAAACCACATAAAATTGCATGCCAAGACACACCATAGCATAGAATGTTGCAAAAAAGGCCAAAAACACCATAATATAGCATGTCAGAAAAAAAAAACTAAAATGCCATCCCATGGTATGGTGTAGAATGTCAAGATATGTCATGTCCCAAAAACAGCTGAAAACTGCATAAAATAGTGTGCCATAACCATAGCAAAGAATGTTGCAAAAACGGACAAAAACACCATAATAAAGCATTTTGAAAAAATGACCAAAAATGCCATATTACAGTATAGCGAAAAATGTCCGAAAATGACATGTCCCAAAAACAGCTCAAAACCACATAAAAAAGTGTGCTGATACACACCATAGCATAGAATGTTGCAAAAAAAAAAGCCCAAAACACCATAATATAGCATGTTGAAAAAATTACCGAAAATGCCATACTATAGCATAGTGAAAAATGCAAAAAGATGACATGTCCCGAAAACAGCTAAAAAACGCATTAAATAGCATGCTGAGACAAACCATAGCATAGAATGTTGCAAAAACTGTTTTTTAAATTCAGTGCAATCAGTCATAAAATCTGATTTTAAAAAAAAGTCATAGTATAGTCTGGCATAACATGTTTTTTTAAAAAGTCACAGTACAGTCTGTCATAAAAAAATATCTTTAAAAAATCATTGTAGTCTTTTATGATATCTGATTTTAGAAAATCAATAAAGTCATCGTATGTCATAAAAATAGAATAAAAAAAGTCTGAATATAGACTGCCATAAAAAGGTCATAAAAATGTCATACCATAGTATGTGTTCAAAAATGTCATACAAGTCATATTATAGTATGGGTTAGTCACTGTGTAGTATGTCATCAAAAATCAATAAAAAGTTAAAGTATGGCATCTCATTAAAATGTTCACTATAAGGTCATAGTATAAAATGCCAAAAGTCTGTATAGTCTGTCAGCAAATCTGGAAAGAAAAAACATTTTAAAAAAATTATTATATTCTCAAAAATGTATAGTAGTATAGTATGTATAGTATGTTGTAAAAAAAAAAAGGTCCCAGTAAATTATGTAATGAGTAAAAGTGACAAAAATCATAGTTTACAATGTCACAAAAAACTGATTAGTTATTAGTTAGTTATTATCAAAAAAAAGAACAGCACAGATGATCTTTACAATCTGCACAGTTTGAAGGTGGGCACCCAGGATTTTTTCCCCAATTTAGAATCTGTCAAGATGTTAAGTATCTCTTTCTTTTCTTGAGTTATGATAATGCGTAAAGTGCAGAACATTATGATGTCACGGTGAAGTCTTGAAAAAAAAAGACACTGCTCTTGCTCAGCATCACATTGATAATCACTAATGTTTACATCCATCTGGACCAAATTGTGATGCTGAGCAAGAGCAGTGTACGGGATCTTCTTTTCTAAAGTATACTTTTTAGCGCACCTGCATTTGAGATAGCTCAATATGCAAATGCCTCTTTTTTAAAAAAAAACTTGGGAACGGGGAAAAAGGCTAACAGACCAACATACAGTGGATGTACTGGACAGCCAAATGAAGTTGTCACATTCTTAGTGTTTGGGGCAGGTGAGTCTGTATCATGTGCAAATCTGTTTGACATTACATTATCCATTAAATTAAAACTTTCCCCGTCTGCAGATGTTGATCAGATTACACATTTTGACCGTATTGGATGAAACCTCTGCAAAAGGAGTGTGCAACTGAAATTTCTGGTGTGTGTATGTACGTACTTGTACAAACAAGTGACATACTTTCTGGAAGCTGAGTGGATGTCAGTCACGGGAGTGGGAAAGTGGTCCATCCTCTCTTTTAGAGACTGCCAGTCAGCCAGCCACTCAACCAGCCCCTGAACCAGCCAGCTAGAGCTTTTCAAAGGGCCTGTG
>NW_024617643.1:0-3170 GCF_008729295.1 Plectropomus leopardus | reverse complement strand
TTTTTAAGTATCAAATGAAAGACACTACTGAGCTGCAGTGGAGGATTTGGATCCAGTTTTTTCGACCCACTCGAGGGTCTAAAAGTCAATCATCTCAACTTTTGCTGCTTCGATTATCAACCTTCTTTGTCTCTTGCAAGTCCCCAAACTTCATGAAGTGTAACACCAAATTAAAGTGGCCCTTTAATAAATTCTCTTGACACTGAAGTAAATCTTCAATTGTACCAAAATAGCTTTCTAAATATCGGCTGTGACTTTAAAAAGAAAACTGCCAGCATTAAACCAGAGAGCACAAACAGAAAAACGTCAAGTTTATATTTAGACTAAAAAGTGTAGCTTTTGATCTCTGCAGAATATTTTCCTTTTCCAGGCACTTTTTAAGGAGGTGTATTTCGTGCCATGTATTTACTGTCTAAAAAAACCCATGTTCAGGGCATGTGTACTATGCATTTTAGATGAGAAAATTAGTGTTTTGGGATTGATGACTCAATGATGAAGATTAGTAAATGTTAGAAATCTCAATTTACATAATGTCTATTATAAAGGGAGTTATGAATAAAGATATAGTGTTAAACAACCGTCTCAGTGTTCAGCCAGACGAAGAGTGGCAAAGCCACAGTAACCATGGCAACCACTTTGCACTATGTCAACAGCAGTAATAAAGCAGTGGGGAGACAATAAATCAGGCTCGATTTAAAAGATATATTATCCTTTTTTTCTCCATGTTGTGTTGTATTAAAGAAACAAAACTCCGCAATGGAAACCAACCAAGTATCTCTTTTAATTAAGTACGTGTAAACATACTTGATCCTGACTTGTGTCATTGTACACAAATTGAAATAAAATTGCAAATTTCCCCACTGTGGGACTAATAAACAATTATCTTAAGTAGATGAGTGCAAAGTCTGATTTTAACTGGACTGAAGTTGAAAATAGGGAACTGTCAGACACTAAATTATGACTGTAAAATGTGAGTAAAACTTTGCTGTAAAGGCAGTGCAGGATGTTGGATTTTATTAGAATGGTCTTTTGTTAAAGCCGGGGTAGGCAATTTTATTTTGGCTTCATTGGGCAAAGATCCTCATAATAAACTTTGTAATTCAAATGTTCTGAGAGAAAACTAGACTTCAGCTCCTTCTCTTGGCTCCGTTTTCAGGATTTAGAGAGTGCCAGACGAAGAGAGGGAGGAGGGCTGGCATCAGGGCGAGGCTGTCCCGACATGGACCGAGAGCTGTTCCTCTACCTACTTCTGACTAATGTCCGGTCGCAGGAGAATAAAATGGATGAGATGTGATTGAGGCTCACAGACTGCTCTGAACACATCTTCACAGAGACATGGTTAACCCCTAATGTCCCCGATCAAACTGTTGCACTGGATGGGCGGACCTTGTTCAGAGCCGACAGGACACAAGACTCTGATGCAATTTCAAAAAATGCAGGAATTAAATGATGTCGTCAGCAGCAATCAGACAGCTGATGATTTTAATAAACTCATCCTTCAACTCCAAAGATGTAGCAGGATCAAGGACAAATTTTAATCTAATTTTTTTTACTTTGTTTAAAAAAATGACTAATAAATCTACCTTCTGCCTTCTATGCGAGGCGAAACGTTGACAAGGAACTGAAACAAGTCCAGTTGTACTTTTGGATTATTTGTGTTAGTATATCGATACAATATCGCCACGCAAAATATTAAAATATTATGCCGTACCGATTTTTCCCACCTCTACCAATGAGGCAGCCAGCAGCTGATTTTTATAATAAGTTGGAGTCTGATAAACACAAAAGAGAAAGAGAACGGGGCAACGAGGGGCTGAAAAATGTGCTGCACGCAACTACAATGAAATAAGATGAAATAAATAAACGTGTGGGGAACACGTACTGTAGTGTGTGCATATCTAGTGCTTAGGACAGAGAGGAAGGAGCTGCAGGAGGAGGGTGAATTTTCATATTCTGACCATTTTTTGCCCTTTTAGGAAAACTGCGTACCCCAGCTTTGGTCATCCATCAGTTAGAAGTAATTTGAAGAAAAAAGAAGCAAAATACTGTAAACTGGAAATGATTCCCTGCTGATATCTGTTATATTTTACAGGTATAAGTCGTGTGAAGATATTTTCTGCTCCACTACTATTACGCCTTTGTAAAAATTCGCTGACATTCCCTGTCTCCTATTTTCTTGATATTTTGATTTCAAGTACCAGTGGGAACCCTGGTTAGAAAGAGAATGTCAGGTAGTGTTAGAAAAGTAAGAGTCCAAAGCATATGGGTAAACAAAAATAATTAAATCAGTAGAAAAAAAGAAAGTAACGGAAACCTGGAATGCTGCAGGGCCATGTGGAATTAAAAAAAAACAAAAAATCCAAGGTCAAAAAAAAAAAAGTTTGAAGACATGCAAGACAAAGGGAGGTGGAGTGGAAAAATATTTGAAAGAAGCAGACGTACCATTAGTCGGAAACTTTGCAAACGACACAGAAAATCGTTTTACTGCCGGCATAGACAACAACTCTGAGGAAATAAAAAAAAAAAAAATTCACTAGTGTTACTATGAGCCACAGTGACTTGTATAATCATGTTTTATCATGTCCCTGCTCTTCTCTAATGTGGACGCAACAGTGGAAAAAAAATCAACCAGCAAGTAATTATTTTAAGGATCCAGTTTGTGAAGGAGCCCTAACTAAAGTAATTAAAGATATTAGATGTTTGAAGATGTCTGTGGGGCGACACATGATGACACATCTTCTGATGACACAGTGGGATGAAATGTTTGAACTCAGGAGGTGAAGAGTACACACCAAGAACAATAAAACTTCGAAAAACAAGCCCAATACTCAGCCCTAACTGCCCGAGGTCTGACAAACAGCACTCCCATTAACCCTTTGAAACCTCAGCCAGTGGGCTTCAGAGGAAGGCAAAGAGAAACTTGACAAGAAATTAGGTAAAAACTGGCAAAAAAAAGTTACAAGAAAATTAACTAATTCAGCAGAAAATGGAAAGTAAAAAACAAAAACAAGGCAATGACCCGAAAAAAATGCTAAAAATTAGAAAACATGACATTTAAAATAAATAAATTAAGCATCAAACTTTTATCAATGTATTGTTTAAATGCTACGAGCAATAAAACACATCTTCCCAATTTTTTAAATGTAATATAATATAATTATTTAATGTAA
>NW_024617642.1:0-1269 GCF_008729295.1 Plectropomus leopardus | reverse complement strand
TAATAGTCCTACATTTAAAATTCTCAAAAACGAATTACTCAAATACCAGTAAATCAAAGTATTGGAAACAAAATATACTCAAGTGCCATAAGTAAAAGTAACAATACTACATTGTAAATGTACTTTGTTACAAGTAATAGTCCTGCATTAACAATCCTGAAATAATTAAGTACTCAAAAAAAACCAATGTATTGGAATCAAAATAGGCCTATACTTAAGAACCATCAGTAAAAGTAGTAATGCTACATTGTAGAAATACTCTCCTACAAGTAAATGTCCTGCATCCCCAGTTCTCAAATAAATAAATACAAAAGTTTCGCATCAAAATATACTTAAGTACGGTAAGTAAGAATTGCAACACTAGTATAATATTGACATCCAAAACATAGTGGAGTAGAGGGCAACATATAATGGAAAAACTCAAATAAAGTACAAGTACCTCACAATTGTACTTAATGACAGGAACGAAGCACTTTGATTGGCCCATAACACGTTAATCTCGTTTAGTAGAGGCTGTTAGATGGTTACATTTATATTTTAAGTTGGGTTTTTTTTCCAGGCATTTTTGTGTTTATTTAATTAGGCATGTGATGACAAGAGGGGATGACATGCAACAAGAGGTCCTCCACTGTCACTGAACCAGTGCAAATGCATGGTATGCACCTTTGACCACTTGGCCCAAGGCAACACTAGGCAATGGCTACATTTAGAGGGGACACTAAGCAATTTATCTATTTATTTATTTTTCAGTTTAAAAAAAGCTTTGCTAGTATTCCGTCAGATCCTATATTATCCTATATTATTATATATATATGAAAACCAATTTTCCATTTAAGATTTCTTGTCAGTTTAAACTGAACAGATAAACTCTTTGTTCCTAAATCTGTTTGTTGGTTAAATCCGAATGTGGGCTCTCAGGAGGCCAGAGGTAATGTTACACCAAGGATCTGATGTAATACACCCAGATAGTGTGTTTAAAGCCTGCAGTCAAGCAGTGAATAAGCAAGCCTGTGATGAAATTGATTGCTTTGTAATGTATGCTTTGTTTAGTTGTTTAGTGTTTACTCTGTGATGCAAGATGCATTTCACAAAAATCTGACGAAGCAAAATCTAATCTGAAAGAGTAATTTACTGAAAAATTTGGGATGTGGTTAAAGCCATTCTGGGTAATGAGGCCATTTTTTGCTTATAAATGAAGTGGAATCTGCTCAGGTATTATCGACACATGCAAGCCTTCAATCACAACCCAACAGTGGTGTCCAAAACACT
>NW_024617641.1:0-4685 GCF_008729295.1 Plectropomus leopardus | reverse complement strand
ATCTCAGCAGGGGAGGCAATAAATGATGGTTGCTTGGTATTGCCTGGGTGACCCCAGGAGGTCATTCAGACGTCTTACATCCTGTGGTATGCTGGATGGGGCCTCAGGAGTGCTTACCTCCCACCGTATGTCAGGATGGAGGGTGTCAGATACTAACACTTTCCTGTGGCTTAAAAGGCAGAGCGTGTTTGCAGACATCCCCAGGGAGTATTAATTAAGTTAAATAACGACCCCCTGTTGGATGTTTTGGGTTCGTAAAACAGTGTCTCTTGACGTGTTCCCTACTTGCATACGGGAACTCGAGTTCTGGAGTTTTTCAAAAAGGAAAATGACAGCGACCATGCCAAGGCAGTCCACTACATCTACATACTCCCTCTTAGTAACATAATTTGTTGCCACGGTGTCAACTTCAACTGCTATGCCGACGACATCCAGCTCTACATCTCCACCAAATCCATCACCACAGCAACTCACTCTACTCTGACCTCCTGCCTCAATGATATTAAATTCTGGATGCAAGCCAACTGCCTAAAATGGAACTGAAAAATCTGACATCACCATCATCATTGGTCCCAAATCTCTCACTAAAACCACTCAAGACTTCTCCCTCACCACTGACCACTCCACATTGCACTCGTCCCCACACATCGGCAACCTTGGCATTATCTTTTACAGCAACCTCTCCTGTGTAGATCATGACAACCACATCACCAGAACTGCCTTCTTCCATCTTAATTCAACTAAAACACTTGAGAAGAAACTTGTGCTCCAGAAAAGGAAGCACTCAATGAAGATCCTAGGGTCACTGGTCAGCAGTTATGACTCAAATATAAAGGCCAGAGAGCAGTAATAGAAAACAAGAAAGAGGAGGCAGAGCCAGGGTGGCAGGTCTGAACGGACTAAAAACCACCCCCGCCGGATCGGGCTGAAAGCTCTACAACCTACCCCTCCTACCCTGTCTCTGCAGCTGAAACCCTGATCCATGCCTTCATCACCTCCAGAATCGATTACTGCAATAGCATTCTCTATGGCTCATCACTCAAAGTCCTCAATAAACACATTCAGAACTCACCTTCTCACTCACTCCCACTCCTGCGATCATATCACCCCGGTCCTCCAGAACCTCCACTGGCTCCCAGCCCCACAATACATACACATCAAGGTCTCCTTCTCACTCATAAAGCCCTCTACAACCAGGCCCCCTCATACCTCACTCACCTGCTTATCTGCCACACTCCTTCCTGCACCCTCTGCTCCTCCAATGCCAACCTCCTGTCTCAACCAACCAGGACCAAGTACCAAACCGGGGGCGCCATTGGAACTTCCTCCCCAAACACACCCGTGACTGCAGTGACCTTTCTCAGTTTAAATCACTCATCAAAACCCACCTGTTCAAAACTGCCTTCAATGTTTAATTTTTGTGCTGTATTTCTATGCTGTGTATCTTATTGTGTTTTTATTTGTATTGTTGTATTTTATCTGTATTCTTTTATCCTTTTTGCTATGTAAAGCATCTCTGAGTTCCCTGAAAAGCACTCTATAAATAAAATGTATTGTTATTATTATACTAACACTGTTGACAGTCGCTGCTCCTTGGACCTTGAGTATGTGACTGTTAAATGCAAGCCAATATATAGGCCCTGGTAGTTTACTGTGGTAATGGTTACTGCTGTGTATATTCCACCAGATGCTAATGCTAACTTGGCTCTTGGACATTTACGTGACACCATTAGCAGTCAGCAGAGCTTGTATCCTAAGGCTGTCCACATCATAGCAGGGGACTTCAACCATGTTGATTTAAAAGCAGTGCCCCCTAAATTCCACCAGCATGTAAAGTGTGCCACTAGGGGTACAAATACACTGGACAAGGTCTACTCCAACATCAAACAGGGTTTCAGGGCTAGACCACCAGCATACCTGGGCCAGTCCGACCACTTGTCACTGCTCTTAATTCTGGCATACACCCCTCTCAGAAAAATTGCTCCTACCACATCTAGGACTGTTAAAACGTGGTCCAAAGGTGCCCCCCCATTAGCTGCAGGACTGCTTTGAGAGGACAAGCTGGGATATTGTTTAACATCAGGACCTGAAGGAGTATACAGAAACTGTCTTGTGCTACATTAAGTACATTAGAAGCCCTGGATGACGAAGAGGTCCAGTGCCTGCCCAGGGTCAGAAACATCGCTTTCAGGTCTAGTGATGGGGCACAACACAGCGTTGCTAGAGCCAACCTGAAAAGAGGCATCAGAGAGGCCAAGGATGTTTATAAGAGGAAGATTGAGGACTTCTTCCACAGCAATAAAGCAAGGCAAGTGTGGCAGGGGGTTCAGCACATCACCAGTTAGAAATCCAGCAACCTCACAGCCATGGATGATGATGTTTTGCTGGCAGAGGAGCTGAACCACTTCTTTGCCTGCTTTAAAGTGGAGCCACCAGAGGCAGCCACTTTACATAAGCCCACAGCAGTCACATCTTAATGGTGGAGGAGCATGAGGTGAGGCGCGCCCTAAGGGCGGTAAACCCGAGGAAAGCTGTGGGACCTGATGGCATTTCTAGATGGGTGCTGAAGGACTGCGCTCACCACCTGGCTGGGGTCTTCTCCAAGATCTTCAACCAGTCCCTATCCCAGTCCACTATCCCATCCTGCCTGAAGTCCTCTATCATAGTTCCACTGCCAAAAAAGACCACCATCAGCAGCCTAAATGTCTTACTGTATCCTGTATTGATTCAATACGGAACAGCACATTTTACCTTTAAATATGGATGATTCCATATTATTTTCTCTAACGAAGTGAAAATAATGGTAGTATGTCCATCTAACAAATGTGGAATCCATCTTTACAGTCATCTCAAGCATTGAATTCCAGCAAAAGGAAATACTCTTATGCATGGGCTTGTGTGTTGAGTGTTAGTGAATTCTTAAATCAATAAAACACCGCTCACCAATCGGCACAAGTTTTAAGTACATGTCCAGGAATGTTGTCGGGGCGATGAACTTCTTTATATATAATATTTTCTTTTTTTTCAGTTATTAATGCCACCCTAAGGGGGCGCAGTCACCATGGCAACCATTTGTTGTAATCAGGATTCCAGAGATTTTCGTTGCTCCGACAGAAAAGGGCCTGCTGTAAAGACACAACTATCGTCTCCTGTCTCTACTTTTCCTGTATAAAAGAGGTTAGTAATGTGGGTTACTTTATTACCAAAACATGCTAAAAGACTGTTAACACCTTCTTTGTTTTGTTTTTATAAAATGTAATATGTAAAATTGTAGTTTTGGTAGAGTAAAAAGTTTTAACGCTTCCTGTCTGTTGTAACGGCAATTTTGCTAGTTTCCATATAAAAAGCGTAACAAAAATTGCGGCCTTATTTTGTTATTATTTTTATTTTTCACCAAAGCCCCTTGACATATGCATTTTTTTTCAAAGTTGTTTAAGTTAGATAATATTAGAGAGAGTTAAATGAGCAGAATTTATGTGTTGTGGAAAACGTATTGAGTGTTTCCAGCTGCTCATTCAGGTTATGTGATCTATATATTAAAGCTGTAAACATGCTATAATAAGTCATCATTAAGAGTAGCCAACTATGTGTTAATGTAAATATTGTGTTGTTTATGTTTTCTAATGTGTCTAGTCAGGGCAGTAAACCATATAGGAGGCTGAATTACAGCATTTAAGATACTGGTTAGGTGCATTTTCAAGTTGGTAATAAGAGTTACTGATTGTGAGACATAATAGAACATCTAAAACCTTAAAACAGTGTTTGGTAACTGAGATACTCCTGTGTAAAAGCAGATTATTATTATTAATCAGCAGTCTATCCGCAGTTATGTTATTCCAGTGTTAATTTTAGTATAAACTGTGAATATGGAGAAATTTGAAACAGATTTTTGTTAAAGTTTATTTCAAGAAAGAGAGAGAGGAAAAAATACATAAATTCTGTGAATAAAGACAGAAAATGACACAAAGACACAACTAATGTCTCCTGTCTCTACTTTTCCTGTATAAAACAGAACACCACACCTGTTACAGGCGGCACAAGGCGTGAGACTTGTAACACCTTGCTTGCGCAGATGCCGTGATCCTGCTTGGAGCGACCTTCTACTGCCATTATGTGTCATGCCTTCACTATTAATATACACATGGGACTCTTATCAATACCTACAATATTTGCATGTAACATCAAATGCTATCATTTAGTGCATTTAGTAACTTTACACATACCACTATTGTTATATTACACGCTATCGTTACCATTATTGCTGTTGCATCTCTCCCCCTCTCCCCCATCTCTCTTCCCCCCTCCCTCTCTCTCTCTTTTTCTCTTTCCTTTTTATCATTATCACTTTTTGTCAGACACGTCTGTCCATCCTAGAAGAGGGATCCTTTCTCAGTTGATCTTCCAGAGGTTTCTACCATTTTTTTACCCTGTTACAGGGGTTTTTAGGGGGAGTTTTTCATTATATGATGAAGGTCTAAAGGAAGAGTGATGTCGTATGCTGTAAAGCCTCCTGAGGCAAACTGTGTTTTGTGATAATGGGCTTTATAGATAAAATTGACTTGACTTGACTCCTTGTCCACTGATTGAAAGGCAGCTTATTTTGCTCTAAGAAGAGCCTTCACCTCCCTATTTATCCAGGCTCTCTGGTCAGCGAATGATCTCACCTGATCTATTTATAAATGTAT
>NW_024617640.1:0-2294 GCF_008729295.1 Plectropomus leopardus | reverse complement strand
CAGGCTTTGCAACAAGTAACTTCTTTAAATGAACCCCAAGTCCATCGTGGAGCAGGCCACACATTCATGCCCACTGCTAGCTTGTTAACATCCGCTAAGGTGTCTGCTGCAGCATGAGCAGCCCAAAACCTCTTCAAAATAAAAGCATAAGCGATTTCATCAAATAAAAGATAATTGCAACTTAAATTCTTACAAATGAAAACAAATATGACAACAATTACATGATCTGTAAAAAAAATCAGGGTCCTGTGGCCCCTCCTGGTGCTGTTATTGCCATTTGTAGAAATCCATCGCACCCGGCAGAGATCAACCAAGCAGAGCCAGGGGGAGGCTCTAAGCAGTATCAATCACTGCCGTGCACTCGCTGTTCAGTCACCCTCCCATGCGCACGCTCAGCCAAGCTCACTACAGTCTGTTTGCAGCCTCGGGAGGAAAATTACAGATACAATGGCCAAGAAAGAACCACCAGCAATGAAAAACAACTGATTCCTCTGTTGACAGCAGCATACACGGTGTCACAGAAGCAGGCCGAAGACGAAAAATGAGTTAAAACGAAATAATTCAAGCGAACCCGAGATAAAACAATGGTGGTCATCGGAGCTGCTATAAGTCAAGTCAAATCAAGTCAAGTCAATTTTTTTTAAACAGCCCATTATCACAAAAGATGGATTGCCTCAGAGGGCTTTACAGTGTACGACATCCCTCTGCCCTTGGACCCTCACATCACCTAAGAAAAAACTCTTAGGAAAAAAAAAAGGAAGACAGCCAAGGTTACGTCAAGGATCTTTGAAAACTAGGAAACAAGGGAGCAGGAATGCTCTGGAGAGGCAACGGGATTATCATAGTGTGGTTCAACAGACCCAGACTCCCTAATCGCAAGTCCCAGGTAGTGACTGTATCACATGGCTATCACAGATGCAAGGCTAAGGTAAACTACTGAGGCTAAGCTAACTTACAAACGGCTGTCACAGATACATGGCTAAGCTTAGCAGTAAGGGTAATGCCATAAACAGACATGCATGACTTTCAGATGGCGGGAGAAAGAGAGGGAAAAGGAGCTCAGCGTATCGTAGGAAGTCCCCTGGCAGATTAAACCTATGTCAACCTAACTATGGGCTGGTCCAGGCAACCTGAGCCAGCCCTAATTCTTCTAACTCTAAGTCTGCCTTCCTGACTGAAACTGGAAGATGGTTCCATAAAAGAGGAGCATGGTAGCTGAAGGCTCAGGTTTCTATCCTACTTTTGGAAACTTTGGTAAGGAACTATGAGCTGATAGGACAGAGCCTGACCATTTAGAGCTTTGTAAGTAAGGAGGAGGATTTTAAATTCAGTCCTGGATTTTACAGGGAGCCAGTGCAAAGAAGCTAAAACAGGAGAAATATGGTCCCTTTTCTTGGTTCCTTTTAAAACACGAGCAGCAGTGTTCTGCACCAGTTGGAGAGACGTAAGACATTTGTTGTCAGTCCTTGAAGTTTGCTTTATATGGGAGGCAAAAGATATATCTTGATCAAATAAAACTCTGAGGTCCCTTACAGTTGTGCTAGAGGCCAAAGTAATGTCATCTAGAGAAATTGCACGGTTAGAAAGGGAGCTTCTGAGGTATTTGGGGCCAAGAACAATAACTTCAGTTTTGTCTGAATTAAAAATCAAGAAATTACGGCTCATCCAGGCTTTTACGTCCACATGTTTCAAGTCTAGATAGCTGATCAGTTTCATCTCGGTTCATAGATAGATAAAATTGCATTTATTGCAGAGTGGATAAAAATATCTTCGTGAAGTTACCAAACAGTCTTGTCATTTGGGGTTTATTAATGATATTTATGTAAGCTCCCACATAATAATATTGTCATCATCACTGTTCTACTGTGTAGTTAGCTCTCTGTTTACCACAGTTTCTGTTATCAACACCTACAGTGCTAAAACCACATGCTAACATGTTTTTGTTTTGCCAGATAGAAATTGCTGTACATAGATTTTCAAAGCAAAAGGATTTATCTGTCTGCTGATTATGTATCTGTCAACGTACAGGCTGCGGTTGTTGGACAATAATGTTGTGCCTGTCACAGCTGTAGTTGTGTTACCGTCACTGTCATGTAGTGAAATGGCAAAACACATCTGGAGGTGAAAAAACGGTCAGATCACACATCTAAATATTTCTGCTCTTTCTACAGGCCTGATGTCACCACTGAGAGAATGACTGGCCTTTGCATCAGGAATGAAATCCTCCGGCACTATTTTTTAACTGATATATAATTTTAACATATAGTATAATTTACTATATAGTATAGTATATA
>NW_024617639.1:0-1846 GCF_008729295.1 Plectropomus leopardus | reverse complement strand
GTCAGTAGGAACTGGCTCCCTCATGATGCAGCAGGAGCTACAAGAGCTGTTATTGCATCACATAACTCTGAGAAAGTTGAGCGTGAAGTTGATCATCCAGAAGTTTTGAATCCACAATTCCTCTGTGAGATCGTGGACTATCAGCTCCCAGGAATCCCTCATACCTGGCCGCTCCAACATATAAGGCGCTCGCCTTTCCATTATGAATGTTTTCACCAGAGGAGAAGTTGCACAACATCACTCAATGGAAACACAGTCATCTCACAATTGTCTTTTCTTGACATTTCGTTCAAAAGTGCTTCAGTTTTGTGCAAATCTATAAAGGAAACTGGCCTACTGTAAGCATTTCTATTCTTTTTTTGTAACCACACTCTGTATTTGTAACATATTTCTCCTTTGGTTCCTCAGAAAAAGCCTCCATCCTGAACATTTCATACGAGAGGAAAGTTAAATGTAATGAAATAAAATACTGAACACTCCCTGCCATCGCTGCTTCAATCTGTCGGTTCTGCAGCAGCGGTGCGTCTCGTCGAAGCTGCTGCACCGTTTAAAGATTTCCGTAATGGAAAGTGACGCGAGTAACCAGCTGACCTCTGCAGCTCTGGCCCCTGGTTCACCCCACACCCCCCTCGGCTGTTGTCTGACATGCTGATAAGCACACAGACAGCAGACAGCATGTTAATGATGTGAAGTGGGAAGAGCTTAACAGCGGCTCCGTTCTCTCTGATCGTCACGTTTCGTACAAGCGTCCTCTGTGTTTTACGCTGTGACAGACTCTTCATTATCCTCACGCTCATTCTTCAAGTCTGCCATCAAGCTGCTAAACTTTGGAGCAAGTCTGCATGAGGAAAAGGATTCAGAAAACTCTCCATCACACTCATGAGCGCAGACTTGCATGCGAAGTTATAAATTGTGTTTTGCTCTCATTATTCTGCGGCTGAGTTGCTAATTTGTTTGCTGGTTCCTGAATATTGCAAACGGGCCTTAATGAGCTCTGGGCCTTTCATGGAGTTTTCCCTCAGGTGTCTGCAACTTTTAGAAAAGAACAAATAAACCTTTGTGCTCACAACGGTTTGTATTACTGCTCCACTTCTGTTAATTACCTGGACAAAAATTTAAATTTGTTTTTGGTTACATTTTTCACAAGTTTGAGTTCAGACATTTTCTTGAATTTTTGGTGCATACGTTATCTCCAGTGATAGATAGACAGATAGATAGATAGATAGATAGATAGATAGATAGATAGATAGATAGATAGGAAATTACATTTGTTACAGCAGTTCACTCACACACTTGGTTTATGATTGAATACCTGCAAAACTTTTTTTGTTTTGCAAAGTATTTTTTTTTCGGTGCAAAGAGAGGACAAAATGGAGTAGAAACCAAAATTAAAATATACTACTTAAAAAATCTTTAGTGTGTAACTGTTAAAAATAAAAGATCATGGCAGGATTGCTATAATATATTGCTGATGAGGCCAGCAGCAGATGGGAAGAGTTTTTGCAGCGTGAGGTTTTGGTCCTGATGGACTGCAGCCTCCTGCCAGAAGGGAGTGCTACACAAACTTTGTATCCAGGCTGGGAGAGGTTGGCCAGATCTTACTGCCCGCCTCAGGGCCCTGGAGGTGTGCGGGCCCTGGGGGGATGGCAGATTGCAGCCAATCACCTTCTCCGCAGGGTGAATGATAGCCTGCAGTCTGCCCTTGTCCTTGGTGGTGGCAGCAGGGGACCAGATAGTGATGGAGGAGGTGAGGATGGATTCAATGATGGCAGCAGAAGAGCACCATCATTGTGTTTGGCAGGTTGGACTGGAGGATCATACTGGGTGATGGGGGGCGGGTGGGGCT
>NW_024617638.1:0-2522 GCF_008729295.1 Plectropomus leopardus | reverse complement strand
TATTTATTTATTTATTTATTATTTGTCTGTCTATTTGTTTTTTATGTATTTATTTATTCATGTATTTTCATCTTTCTGTTTATAGGTTTTATCCTGCCTCTGGTGTTTCCTCACGTATGGTGGCGTTTCTTCAGTTCCTGATTTTAAAAGAGCTATATAAAGTGCTATATACATAAAGTTTGATTGATTGATTGATTGATTGATTGATTGATTGATTGATTGATTGATTGATTGATGAGGCTTGTTGGAACATTGTATCGATCAGTTCCTGAATCTGTTACATGCTATGGATGAAAGCAGGTTGACAAGTAAAATATTTCTCCAGGATAAACAAATTATTGTTTTTTGGTCTAATAATAAATGAACATTGTTTTGCAGCTGAGTTCAGAAAGTTTTTTCTTAAAAAACAGATCATTATTGGTTTGTTTAGACAATCTGTGTTTGTCGAGGAACAATGACGGTGTGCTCAGAAATATATAAACTAAACCAAAACTGTATTTGTATGCAGTGGTGGTATCTACATGTACTCATACTGTGCTTAACTCTTTGGGACTGTAAGGCGCATTTTACGCACTTTTCATTCTTCATTTTTGGATCATTTTGGCTGTGTTCATGCATATGGCATACATTTTGGCAAGATTGTGTTGTTTTTGTTCCACCTATGTTTGTAGGAATTATACATGTTTTCTTTTACAAAGAAAAATAAAAAACAAAATGTGATGACTCTATATGTTGTACGAATACTGACTTATCCCTACTATTAACACAGAAAAACATTAAAATCAGCCAGTCATCTGGAGGAAGCCTTTGAGAAGAGGGAAAAAAAATCTCTTTATTGAGATAATCTTTAAATGTTCAATAGTTCCTTATGCAAACAATTTATTTTGAATATTGTTTTAGTTTTGTTTGCCTTTTTCTTTTCTTTTTCCACATGTTTTGTATATTCCAGACCGTAATAAGTGTGAGGTGACGGTGATTTGTAATCCCATGTGGGATGAACTAAGTGAAAATCTAGCCATAAAACAATAAAAAATAAATCAATGAATAAATGAGTACCAAAAACTGTGAGCTCATTCTCTCTTATTCAAGAATAGCAAACGCTACGACTAACTACAACTGTCTGTGTTTAAAATTAAAACTATAAAATATTGCACTAAATTTTGTATTATCTGTCTTGTCATGTGGTTCAAACTAAGAATAAATTATTATGAGATTTATTTCGTTAACTGACCGGGCCACCATGTTTTCAGGCCCCTTTCCTCCCACAGGACGAGTCAGCATTGTTACTGTCACCGCTGCGCTCAAATCACAAACACTTATGAGAAAATATCTCAAACTAAATGACTGAAATCTGTAAAACCTATTCAGATTTATTTGATCAGCTTTTAACCAGCAAAGGATGTACTTAAAACAAATTTAATGTCAGAGCATTTTGAAACAAATTTGATTTGCAATGCACTGCAACCAACATTTGCTAAAAAAGAACATATTTTGAATGTCGACAAACAAACATCTTACACCCACAACTAGAAATGAAATTGAATCAAATGTAAAATAAAAATCTGAAAAACTTTTCTGAAAACTAATTACAGGAAAACCCCAACTTAATAACACTTTAAAAAGAGATTAAATAACCCTGAAACACACAAACACGGTTTGGCAAAGTGGAAATATGCCTCTACCAGCCGTCTAATCCCAGGCCTCGTTGTCTGGGCTGTTTGTTTTTGTGTTTACTCTGGAATGTCAGACATCCGAGGACACAGCGGAGAGGAAGGTCAAAACCGCAGAGCCCCGAAGACTCAACAAACATTATTAAATTCTAATTTGTTATTAAAGGGTGGTGGAAAGCAGTGAAGAGAACCCATTAACAATTTCACTGTTTTCGTGTCCTTAAAGGTCTTCATGCACTGTGGGAGTACGCCCAAATACGTCCCCAATGCAGGACATATCAGGAAAATAAGAAAATACAATAACATACTACCTCTGTTTAAGTCTATATGTTGTTTTTTTTAAAGAAAATCTTGCAATGCATATCTTTCAGGATCCGCAGAAACCCTGTTTTAGGAAGACACGTTTAGGTGACGACGTGACTGGACGCTACAGAGGAGGAAACAACAAACGATGGAATTTAAACTTTTAAAAGAAGAATTTGACCAATATAAAAAGAGTCCTCACTTAAAATCCGACCACCTCTGCAGCAGAAAGACGTAAATACTTTTGAAATTGGTGCTACGTAACCAGAAAGAAACAGAGAAAAAGGAACTTTTGTTAAAGAGATAGAAAACCTACGACTACCAGAATTTGTCGAATTTGTGAAACCCAAAAAACGTCATCCAGGAGAGTGGGAGGGAAGGAGGGATGTCTATGCAGTGGTTAGATGGAGGGAGGTCACCACAGTTCATCTGCACGTATTACCCACAATGTTTTGATGCAAAGCAGGTTGAAAATAAGCAAAGTGTCCTGTCAAAACATGAGGATGGCTCCATGGAGATGAATCAAAGCTTATCGGATTGATATATATT
>NW_024617637.1:0-2369 GCF_008729295.1 Plectropomus leopardus | reverse complement strand
GAACGCATTCACCCTCTCAGAAGTGTTTTTTGAAGAGAAAACAGTAAACGTCTCTATTTTTTCACCGTCAGAAGTTTAAAGATGTAATGAATGAATGCAGGATGTTTACACACAACAGATGAACACATTAACCGCGCTCAGTCATCCTGAGCGACACTTAGACGATGCTGTTTGGTTCAAATGCAAAGTTCTGGAAAGATGCATTAATCCTTCGAAAGCTGAGAAAAATGGTTTAATTTCTGTCAAAAACACGAAGCTTAGGCAACAAGCAACTTAACAAGACATGGCTCAAAAATGAGCAAAAAAATAATAAAAAAGTTTGAATTATAACAATTATAAATATAGTTTTCTCATTTGCTTTCCCTAGTTGTTTCATAATTTTCTTTTTTCTTTTTTTTTCATTTTTTTTAAAATTCATTTTCATGTCATATTCTGGCCAACTTTTGCAAATTTCCTTTGCAATCTGCAGGATATTTCCTACCACGAAAGAAACCAAACCAGTTAACTCAGGTGTAAAAGATTTAATGCTTGTGAAAACTGATCCAGGTTTCAAAGGGTTAACTGCCTGAAGGGTTTAAACTTGAGATTTAAACTTTAACTGTTTTAAGTGATTATTATATATCTGCAGTTTTTCACCAAAAACAAGGACTTTATTTTCTCTGAAAGTGCCCTGCTCCCCCTCACCTGTGCCCAGGTGTAAGACATCGAAGGGTCCGTCCTCGGCGTCCACCCTGTCCACTACGACCCTCTTCAACATGTAGGGCGCGTTGACGCGGGTCAGGATGGGTCTGCCGCCCAGAGGCAGGACGGGCTCCCACATCAGCTGGTGCTGCCGCATGAAGCTCACCACCTCGTCTGGAAAGTCTTTGGTGGACTTGTGGAGAGCGTCGTATGTCTCGCTGGGACACTGGAGGACGAGACAGAGACATATGATGAGCAAAAAGATCAATGGTATGGTACTAAAGAAAGGTTTGGGGAGATCAAGTAGATAAAAAAAGGATTCATGTGTCATTCTTTAAATCCGTTCTTTTATAGGAAAGCGTTTGTGGATATTTAATATGTTGATGTAGTTGTGTTTTATCATCCCTCTGCTGCCATTGTACGATTTTTTAGCAACACATTGTGGCATTTTTTTGCCAACTGTACCACAAAAACTGGGTGTTTTTAGCGGCACACTGTAACATTTGCAGTTTTTTTCTAATGACACATTTCCAGTCATTGTGCCATCAAAGCTGGTTGTGTTTTAGACCAAAACATGACCTTTTTCTAGCCATAACTAACAAGGTTATCGCCCTTTTACCATCATAAAATACTAAACTCAGCACTGATGAAATGTTAAGAAATGTGAAGTTATTTGTTAGATAATAATGAACACGTTTCACATCTGTTGTTTGCAGAAACGTACAATGCTAACATTTATTCTGGGGATTAATGGGCAGACAGAGGAGGACATGAAGATAATGTGGAAAAATCATTTTCAGACTGTGTCACAGCATACTGTGTGTTAATTCACAGAGAAACTCAGACATTTTCCTTAAGAAGAGGACAAAATCAGGAGATAAATGAGCTGAAGAGATAATATGAAGACTGATGAAGCGGGTGAGCGAGGAAAGAAGAGAAGAGAAGCAAAGTGGATTCAGATGAATAAGAGAATATTTTAAACAAGTGGAAGCCATTACTCTGTAAGTGTGAACATGTGTGTGTGTGTGTGTGTGTGCGTGGGTGTGTGTGTGTGAGTCAGTGATCAGAGGTTGTGACCGCAGCATCTCTGGGACTGTTTCATTTAGCGTTTAATCACACACACACACACACACACACGCACAAACACTGACGTGGCTGAGCTCTTCTGCAGTTTAACCCCGCGCTGCAGCCCGGCTGCACAGAGAGGTGAATTCCCCGGCCGGGAGGATGAAATAACACCTGACACACTCTCAAGCCTCGGCCCTCCTGACAGGCTGAAGCTTCCCAGAGGAGCTCAGTGTTAAATCAGCGGAGGTTAACCCTCGCACAGCTTCATCGGCTTGTTTTCATCACATCTGTTTTGTGTGTTTTTTTGGAGTTCAAACTCGCAGGAAATACTGCGATCTTCACACAGACAGAAATACCAACCTGTCAGCACGAGATTTACTAAGAATTATGGACCGTGAACTTTAATAAGCAAGCGACCAACATCTTTAAATATCCTTAACCCTTTGAAACTTTGAACATTAGTTTTTTTGTGCTGCATTTAGACGCCATATGTTTACTAAAAGATAATAATTAAAAAAGCTGTGGAAATATATGTATTTATTTTATACATTTTATTATATTTTATTTTTTCTGTAACATATTTTTAAATATAAAATTATTTGAATTATAAATATGGACAT
>NW_024617636.1:0-2848 GCF_008729295.1 Plectropomus leopardus | reverse complement strand
GCCAATTTTGCAAGTAAGTAAGTATAAGCATCTACTAATATTAAGCATTTAGCAATGTCGTTCTGCTCAGTGCATCATTTCATGCTGCATTTCTATTGGTTGGTTAGCAGACATAGTTTGTAACAGCAGTCACACAGCGTGTGTGCGTGTGTGTGTGTGTGTGTGTGTGTGTGTGTGCGTGTGTGTGTGTGTGTGTTTTCCAGCCAAGTCCAGAAATATAGTTGATATAGTTAGTGCAGTCTTACTTGATATCTACCACTCTGTCTGCTCGGACCATGATGTGGTAGGTACAGTTGATGTTGTGGTGGTAATTGGCCATGGAGAGCGCTGGGCTGCTTATTGAAGCCATACTGCTGTTGAAGAAACCACCGCATGCTGTAGAAACACAAATACAGTATCACCATATGTGATATATACCAATATCCATCCGCATTTATACATATATATTTTCAGTATTTCCACACTTTGTTACTTGTGTTGGACAAATACTCCATGTACAATGTGCAGTGTTTTACCCCTGACCTTTTCCTCAATACAGGGTACAATAGTGACTGTGCTGTGCCCTGTAATAGGGTCACTCCTGAGGCTAGCTAATTACTAACCTGCTCGGCAACAGGTTCACATCAGGGTGTCAGATCACAACTTGTCAAACCTCTGACAAATCACATCACTGGAAAAAAGTGTACCGACATGGACACAAGTACGGAGTGACTAGAGTGACAGGTAAAAAGAGTTCAGACTTTTTTTTATAATGTTAGTAGAATCAATCAATGCTCCAGGCCTCATATTTCCACTCTGTATTTAAAGCAGATTCTAGCAGAGAGAGACAGAGAGAGAGATGTTTAGAACATTGAACACACGAAGATGTATTTTAATTGTTCAAAGTTAATTTATCCCCACAGTGATATCTGACATATATCTGGTTATAAGAGTGTCAAATCAGGCTGATTTGACACTCTTGATTCATCACTGCAGCTCAGAATAAAATGACACACCTGTGTGATGATGAATGGAAATAATAACAAGATTATATTTTATTAGAAAAATAATCCACACACTACTGACTGGCTCCTGTTAGTATCGATGCAACATTTCTGTCAAGTACAGCTCATCACTCATGAACTATTTTTCCACTCTTTACTGAGGTGGTAGAAACAGTCTGGTATTACTTTATAGGGGGTTTTATGTGAAAGATTAAGATTAGTTTTGTCACATACAACTACAACAATAACAACAAAAAAAGTAATGTTAATATTTGGAGATTTACATCTTCTTTGGTGCTGTGAGATTAGACGCTGTGATTAACATTTCCTTACTAAAAAACTTGACTTTTTCCTGTCCAATAATTTGTATCACTGATTCATAGCCTATCATCTTCTAAGACGTACTTCATTCATGGTTGTGATGACGTTGCTTGTAATTAACAGCCCCGCCTCTTTCATGAGAAAACGCCTGTGGCTGGAGAGGAAAACCCAGAGCTGACTGCGCGAGTTGATAACCAGCTTTGTGAAACTGATTATCCAGACCGCCACTGTTAGATTTAGTCAAGCCAGATAACTTAAAGATAACCTGGGTATGTTGAACTTGGCTTCATAATACAGGCCTCAGTTTTCCAACTTGAACACAGAACATTTGGTAAATTTGCTCAGGAGAAATTAGCTTCTTTCTCTTTTCATCCTTACTTACCAAAGGTTCTGTATGTTGCCATGAAGCCACTGTCGCTGATCACAGAGTCCGAGTAGAAATGGACCAACATGGGGCCAAAGCTGGAGAAGGGCCCAGGGATGTTGCTGCCACACACAGTGGCAGTGGGAGGGCCACCAGTAGCCAGGCTGTAGATTTTCACCCCATCAAACAGACAGGTGGAGTGTGCTACATAACAGACACACATACACAAGAAATAACTCAAACAACCAAGAAAACAAAATAATTTTAAAAAGTTCAGAAAGCAAGGCCAGACATCTGCAGGTGATTGTCTGTATGTTGCTCATCCTTGCCTTCTATCTGGAAGACCTGAAAGGTGAGGACGACCACAGTCTGTTCTCCAACATCTATGGTGTAGTTGCAGTTGGAGTAGTTAGGATAGTCGGCTGGATAATTTGGAGAAACCACACGACCGCTGGGGGCAGTGAAGGTTGCACCACACCCTGAAAAACACAACACATCAGACTTTGTTTGCACTCTTTTGGAACAGAACACCTCATACCTCACTCCACTCTCCTGATCATCAAGACTACTGTGTTTCACATTCATGAGCTGTATCTGTCAGTCAGTCAGGTCATATGGACACTGTGGAGCTGTCTTTTGTGCCTGGTTCTTACTGGTGCTGAAGACCGCTGAGAAGCCTCTGCCGGCGTCAGTGCCCTGGAATCGGGTTGTGATGATGTTGTATGGAGCAATGATGGGGCCTGGGGCCACAGAGCCACAGCCTGTTGACAGCAGGGCCTCAGCAGTTTGGGTCTGACCAGACCACACCTGCAGGAGAATGCATACTGATTCACAAAGTGTTGTCAAATGGAACATTGTTTTAAAGATACAGTCCACATTAGGCTTGAGCACTACATAATATTTCATATCTTCATACCTTCCTGAAATTTCACAGAGGTATACAGTGCATGATGGTAAAAGAGTGCAGCATTAAGCAAACCAAGTTAGCCGTTAGCTGCCTCCCCTAGTTAATTAGCAGCACTTTTGCAAGTTGTAAAATGCTCCAAAAATACTCAAGCGGCTGTGTATGCACAAAGTAATGCGCTGTGAAAATTCTTATCCAGTGTGAATACAGTATAAGACATGAACTAGCAAAATGTAGGTAGCCTACAGAACAAATGAAAAGTGAAGGTAAAATAAG
>NW_024617635.1:0-4735 GCF_008729295.1 Plectropomus leopardus | reverse complement strand
TGGACAGTGATCTTTATAGATTTAAAAGTGTAATTTTCTAAAAAAAACAAAAAAAAAACAAAAAAAAACATTTTGATGATTTCATAGCTCTGAAGCAACAAAAGCTTTAGTTTAAATGTCCAGTGTCTAATTCATAAACCAATTACCAAAGAAAGCACATGTAGAGCCTCCTTGATGAAGTATGAGTAGTAAATGGATTGTTTTGGGGAAGACTACATTACAAACTGCCAGTTAATCACTGTAAGCTATATTAACATAATATTTTTAATAACCCTTCAACAGACTAGAGGATGAGAGCAATTTCTACTTTTCGGGGGGTGCAATATTCTTTTAACATTCCACACTTCCATCAATTGATTTGATGTTTGAGAAATTTTCACTCGAGCTGGAGCTTGTATCGCTATTCCGTTTTGTTGCAAAATCAAACTGAAGGTGCAAGGTTTGTGTAGGACATTAATGTGGCGTATGCTCTGCATGGTGTGGCTGAAAATACTTAAGCAGCTGTCTCTGAAATATATCCTTGATAGCATCACACAGACTGTCCTGTCCTTCTTTAAAACTACACATTATGATAATTAGACAAATTATGTTGAGAGGCATTCAAGGAACTAAAAAAAGACATCTCTGAAATAGCAGGATGTGTCAGGCAACAACGTGGAATCATTTCTTGACACAATTTCAGGTAGTTTTTTAAAGATGAAATATTTGGCAGCTTTTTTTTGTGATAAATAATATTAAAACTAACATTTGATTTTAAAAGATAAATTAAAGTAAAGAAGATTAAGATCAGGAATTAAGAAGATTGTCGTTAATAAGATTTATAAAAAATAAATTAAAAAGGGGTGGAAAGACCCTGTTCTTGTTTTTTTTTTTACTGAATTTCCACCAGGTGGTGCTACTGCTCTTCACAGATACTCGGACAGAAAGACTATCCACCAACACTGACAAAAAACAGTATGACTTGTTTAGAGCTGTCCATGGCTGCTTAATGAATTTCAAAGTAATTCACATAGTGTTCAATTGCTAACAGTAACTTAATTTTCAAATCAACTGATTACTTTTTAGGGATACGTTTTTTTTCCAAGTGCTACTTGTTAATTTTATAATTAATATATGCGTGCCATCCTAATTTTATTCAACAGTTAACTTAGTCCCAGTTACCAAGAGGAAATAATTCAGACAAAAAAAAAACACATTTTGTATAAGATACGTAACTATGAAATTTTTGCCACATTTATATGACATGCTACTCAATGAGCTTTTTATGACGTATTTTACGACTTATTATACAATGATCAGTTTTTTTTTCACTGTTTTTTTTAAAGTATACTATGCTCTGACATTTCTTTGATATTTATTGTGACATTTATCACGCCAGACTAAATTACCAAAAATATTTGACATCTCATGACTTACCATAATATGACCTTTGAAATTCTAAAATTTTGTTTGACATACTGTACGATAATGTTTCATTGGATTTTTCTTATTGATGTGAGATTTTTGTCACATCTGACACTTTTCAAAACAAACCACTATGAAGCCAAGTTGGAAATTCTAATGACATGCTACTATGACGTTCTTATGTCATTTTCTTTACAACATATTACACAATGATATGTTTATTATTTTTTTAAAAAACATACTACATACTACTTTGGACGTTATCTATAATATGACGTTTTTATCATATTTTTGACGACATTCTATATTTTGATGTTTCAATCATATTTTGAATGGCATGCATTAGTATGACATTTTTTATCAAATTTTGGATAATATACCATACTATGACTTTTCCATCAAATTTTGGATCACATACTAAACTGTGACATTTTGATAATTTTTTGGATGACTTACTATACCAGTGTTAGGCAGCCTGAGGCTCTAGAGCCACATGCGGCTCTTTAGCCCCTCTCCAGTGGCTCCTGTGTCTCTGCCTAAAAATTATATGGAAATGAATTGTGATTATTTTTAAAAAGTTTTCATTCAATTTTTCAATTGCAAAAATATGTAGCCTGTGCACAGAATATGAAAATGTATTTCATTAACTAAAATATGCATCATATTTCTGTGACCTTGGTGTCTTTTCTGCTAACTGTTGCCAAATTTCAAAAATGGTGGGCAGTCCTGGATTGAAAAGGCCTGACTAGCTATGGATTCCAAATCCAAGACAGGAGAAGTCTCAGAGGAAAATGGAGAAGTTATTAGTGCATAGAGATAATAATAACAGTGCATGGATAGATCTTTTCACCGCCAACACTGCAAAGTTAATGTAACAAAAAATTAGAAATAGTGGTTAAACATATTAAGGAATGCTCATGTAGACCCGTTAATAATATTGATAAGCTAGTTTGACTATATGTGTTGTGTTACCTGCGGCTCCAGACAGATTTTTTTTTTTTGTTTTGGGCCAGAAATGGCTCTTTTGATAGTAAAGGTTGCCGACCCCTGTACTACACTATGATGTTTTCATCACAATTTGGACCGCGTATTATTCTTTGACGTTTTGATCAAACTTTGAATGACATACTATACATGACGTTTGATCATATTTTTGACAACATAGTATACTATGAAGTTTTGATTAGATTTCGGATGACTGTGATGACTAGTATACTGTGATGTTTTCCTCACATTATGGACACCATACTATATTATGATGTTTTGACCAAACTTTGGAGGACATACCATACTATGACATTTTGATTATATTTTAGACGACATACGATACTATGATGTTTTCGCTTATTTTCAGATGACATACTATACTATTTTTGATGAATTTCGGATAATATACTATTGACGCTTTTGATGTTTTTTTGATAACATACTGTACCATAACTTCTTTTTTAAGACGACATACTATAACATGAAGTTTTTGATGATTTTTGGACGACATACTATACTATGTCGTTTTTGATGATTTTCAGAGGACTTACTATACTATGATGGTTTTGGTGGTTTTTGGATAAAATAATGTACTATGACATTTTTGATGATTTTTGGACTAAATACTATACAATGACGTTTTTGATGATTTTTGGATGAAGTACTATACTATGATGTTATGGTGATTTTCAGACAATATGCTATATTATGATGTTTTTGAGGATTTTCAGCTGAAATACTTTTCAGTAATGGTTTTGTTGATTTTGGATAACATACTATACTATGACATTTTTTGATGATTGTGTGTTGAAGAAATGGTTGAAAAGGACATAGTATAGTATGTCAAAAAAATAGAATTTTGACATGCAGAAAAAACAGTTGAAAACAACATTATAGCGTGTAGAGACATCATAATATAGTGAGTTGAAAAAACTGCCAGAAATGTCAGGATGTAGCATATCGAAAAAAGGCTGAAAACACCATTAGTATACTGTGTTGGAAAATGTCAAATTTTGACATGTCAAAGAAATGGCTGAAAATGACATACTATAGTATCTCGAAAAGAGTCATATATTGATATGTCAAGAAAACAGCTGAAAACGATGTATTAGGGGTTGTCGAGAACGTCATAGTAGTAAGTCGAAAAGGCAGCCAAAAAGGTCATAATATAGCATGTCGAAAAAAAAGGCTGAAAATGACATAGTATGGTATGTCGAAAAAGGTCAAATTTTGACATGTCAAAAAACAGCTGAAAACGACATTATAGCTTGTTAGGATTCATCGTGGCATAGTAAGCCAAAGAAATAGGAGAAGAATGGCTGAAGAATCAGCCAAAAACGTCATAATATAGCATTTCCAAAAAATGGCTGAAACAACAGTGTCGATTGTCGAAAAAGGTCGCATTTTGACATGTCAAAAAAAATGGCTGAAAAAAACATTATAGCTTGTAGGACAGGCCATAGTATAGTAAGTCTAAAGAATAGCCAAAAACGTCATAATTTAGCATGTCAAAAATATGCCGAAAACGACATAGTATAGCTTGTCAGTCATTTTGACCGTTTTTGGGCAACATACCATGCTGCCGTTTTTGATGATTTTTGGATGTCTTTCTACACCGTCTTTTTTTCAGGTTGCAGACTTGCCATGACACGGTGGATCAAGTGTCCGTTTTTTTCTTCATGCTGTTTATCATAAATTCCTTAACTGAGGATTTTGAAATAAATGCATGGAAGTCATTTCATTGAATGTCAGAGAACAGACTGACTCTCTTTGTTTTACACACATGCAGTACATCACAGCAACTTAAACATATGAGCATCCTCTGTTCAGACTGTGGGGACATTTTTTATATACTTATAATACATGGGCCCCACAGGATGAATCGTAATGATGCCCAAATTCGGTTTAAATTTGTGGCTCTCACTGCTGAATAAAGTGAGAAAAAAATAATCTTAAAATATATATAACTTTGTCAATAAGAAGCAAGAAACATTTATTGGCCTGACTCATATATCAGTCGAGTTTTTGACAGATGTCACTGCCGATGAGTTTTCTGTTTCAACATTGTATGACCCTTATATCAGCAGAGTAGATAAATATATCAGCTGATATTGTATTTTGTTTATGACAAAATATAATTTGGCTGTAGATTCATACAGTTTAGACACTGATTGTGATACTGCTGGAAAATTTAGGCATGTAAAGTTGAGTGATATATATATCTCTTCCAGAAACTGAGTTGATTATCGGCCTGACTCATATAACAGTCAAGTTTTCAAGTGTGTGGTATTTTGTTTGTTTGTGTATGTTGTGTTTATGTAATAACTGAATATTTAACTTAACT
>NW_024617634.1:0-1121 GCF_008729295.1 Plectropomus leopardus | reverse complement strand
AAAAAACAATAAATAAAAAAAATCTTTAATTAAAAGATACATTTTTTTAAAAAAATATTAAAAAAAAACAAAAGGCAAACACGACTTGAAAAAGGTTGCTAAAAATTATAAGAATTCTGATGAACATATGTGTAATTATGATAAATATAGCTTTTTGTCTTTCTCTTCTCCCTGTATACATTTTTAATTACCACCTTTATTTTTCTCCCATGTTTTTGAAAGAAATCAGACCAATTTGCTCAAATTTATGACATTTTTCCGCGTTAACTGGCTTCATTTCTTTCAAAAACACGGCAAGAACCCAGCGAACAATGACAGAAGAAATAACCCAAAAAATATTAGCCACAAAACAGTAAAAATGACACCAAAAAACACTTAAAATGGGTCAAATATTTTTTCTTAAAATATAAAAACAATTCAAAAAATAATGACCAACAAGAAAAAGTGCCTAAAAATGAAATAATTCTGATGAACATATTTTTCTTTTATATATTTTTCATATATTTCTTTTTTTTTTCTGTTTTCATTGGACATTATGACCCCAAAGTTTTTCTTTATTCTTTGAAATATTTTCTCTAGCTCTTAAAAAAAAAAAAAAATCTAAATTTACTAATTTCTTGAAATCGCAAGTTGCTCATTGCCCTATTGTCCGTGTTTTTTGGAAAGAAATCGTGCCGCAGCATGAATTTATTCCATCCCCGGCTCCTCACTCAGCTTTTGCTTATCCAGGTATAGAGTTTAGTCTCCCTCTGGTGGAGGAAAAGAGGAAGAGCAGGGAGCAGCAAAACCTGAGCGTGCACCCAGGAGAGGAGGAGGAGGATGAGGAGAAGCAGGAGAAAAAGCAACAGTAAGTGTGGTACGACTCTGTGTGTGTGTGTGTAAATGTGTACTTTAGATACTAATTAACAGATAAATAGTAGTTTTTACTCAACTAATTCCCTTTTTTTACGGATGTGAATGTCATTGCTTTATTATAGTTTTTGAAACTGCATTTTTTTTTAGAAAAGCTTTGCGTCTTTGGACACGAAAACCACAGTTTAGCCTCATTTTCACGGCACCAAAAAAAAACCCGTTAGCCCCCGCTAACGCTTTTTGTTGCGATGAGTATGATCGCCGATCGG
>NW_024617633.1:0-1047 GCF_008729295.1 Plectropomus leopardus | reverse complement strand
TACATTGTAGCATAGTACACAAATTTTTATATTTCTAAAAACTTTACATACTTGTATTAAACACTAAAGAATAATGCACATATTAAACATACTTCTTATTTTCATATCTCTTATTTCTACTTTCTTATAATCCTCTATGCTATACATAAGAGTGATGTATTGTATCACAGTTTTATAATTAAGTATTTCTGATTTCTGAAAATTATTATATACTCCTAAGAAAAATGTTATCAAAGTTAAATATTAGTGTTAGCACAGAGTAGGCCTACAGGTACTGAGACAACAAAATTAAATTTTGCATCTTAACCATAAATGCAANACTACAAACCTTACTGCTTACCATAAAATGTAAATAAATGAATAAATAAAGAAATTAAAAACGTCTTTAAACCTTCTGTTTAAATCTATGGAGACCATGCCATGCTGTGAACATTTCAGTTCTAGGACAAATGCCATCAAACTTAATCATTTGTATTGTATTGTTGTTATTGTGTTGTTGTGTACATTGTAGCATAGTACACAAATTTTTATATTTCTAAAAACTTTACATACTTGTATTAAACACTAAAGAATAATGCACATATTTAACATACTTCTTATTTTCATATCTCTTATTTCTACTTTCTTATAATCCTCTATGCTATACATAAGAGTGATGTATTGTATCACAATTTTATAATTAAGTATTTCTGATTTCTGAAAATTATTATATACTCCTAAGAAAAATGTTATCAAAGTTAAATATTAGTGTTAGCACAGAGTAGGCCTACAGGTACTGAGACAACAAAATTAAATTTTGCATCTTAACCATAAATGCAAAAAGGAGTAACGTACAGAATAAAATGGAGAAAAACCACAAAGTGGAATGAACAGCAAGGGATATATAAATACACTACAATACCGTATAAACAGTATGCAGAGCAGGTATAGTACAATTTATATAATCCAGAATGTAATTCCAAGTGATGCTAATAATATAGGCCTGACTAATTATAAGTGTTATTACAATGTTTATTATTTTAAAAAATACATCATAAATTGTAGTGA
>NW_024617632.1:0-1768 GCF_008729295.1 Plectropomus leopardus | reverse complement strand
TTATACACTTTATTTAAATGCACCTTTAAAAACACAGTTAGTTAAAGTTGTTTGTAATTAAATGAATGTATTTAATGACCAATAAAAACAGAATACACATAAAACAATGAAGCAAATAAAATCACTGAAAGGCAATTTTAAAGAAAGAATGAAGCTGATAAACACATTTACTGTAATTTACCGTCATGTTCACACTGTAGTTAGCCTTTTAACGTCACCAACACTTTTTAACTGATTTGATTGTATTCCTTATATTCAAATAGTTCTTTATCTTTTGTCTGTGTGATGAAACAAGAAATAAAAAATAAATACACCTCAAAGACGTGATGTGAGATTTCGGTTCGGCTCGAGCTGAAACAAAGCTGTTGACACTGATGAACGTGGTGCAACAAAAAAACTGTCACATTTCCTGTGTGTGGTCACAGGGGGACAACGGTATCGGTTTCCCAGGTCAGCAGGGTCAGTCAGGCCCCCAGGGGGAAGATGGCTCTGTGGGGCTCCAAGGAAACCCCGGACCCCCGGGGCGAGATGGAGCTCCAGGACCTCCAGGACAAGATGGACCTCCTGGACCCAAAGGTAGCTCATTAAAAATCTGATGATTTGAGGCTGAAAACAGCCAAAGGGAACTTTAGTGACCTGAAGTGTCCCTCAGGTCGTCGAGGTCTGGACGGCGTCCCTGGTCCGGTTGGATTTGTTGGGCTGTGTTTACCAGGAGCTCCTGGACCTGAAGGAGAGCAGGGACAGATGGGTGTCATCGGATTCACAGGTAACATCTCTTTTGAGGATATTTCTCAGATTTCAGAACATTTCTTAGATTTAACAACATTTCTATTGTTTCAGGAAGTTTATAGGATTTTGGGAAATTTCTGAGATTGGGACAAGGATTTAAATCTTCCCAGTCCAACAGGTATCTTTTGTCTTGTAGGGACCCGAGGCCCAAAGGGTGTGCGAGGTGACCCTGGGCGGTCAGGCGTGGGAGTCCTTGGACCACAGGGGCCTTACGGGGCCCCTGGGTTTGATGGACCTCCTGGGCCAGTAGGAGAAGTTGGTCCAAAGGGCCTGAGAGGAGCCAATGGGAAGCCAGGAAGCACAGGTAAGGAGGCGTGTCCACCCGCTCTTCTGTCGAAACCTTCTGATAAACATTTTGGCTCAAACTGAAATATCTTAACAGCCGTTGGACGAATTGTGATAAAATGAGGTTCAGCCTTTCGCATTCCCCTCAGCACGAACTTTAAAAACTTTATTGATCATATGTGTGTGTTAGGTCTCAGAGGGGACGTGGGTCCTCCAGGAGCACTTGGGAGGCCAGGGGATGATGGGAAGCCTGGAGAGACTGGACAGCCAGGACAGAAAGGTTTCATTATTCGACCAGTCAATCAATCGATTAATCAAACAGTTCGTTTTGTCCGACTGTAACTGTCCGTGACTTGTCTGTCTGTCAGGTCAAATGGGTGCAGACGGGATCAGGGGTTCTCAGGGGCCTCCGGGGCCTCAGGGGGACAGAGGAGACACTGGACCAAAAGGATTCCAGACGCCTGTGGAGATGTATGGAGATCCTGGAGAACCTGGAGAAGCCGGTACTCTTTTCATTTCCGTTTCAGAAGTCCTGAGAGGAACCGTGTCGGTGTCATTGTTCAGTTTTCAGTCAGTGTGACTCTTTAATCCTCAGCAGAAGATGTCCGCGGTGTCCTTCACAGCTCTACTCTGGGTCCCATTTTATTGCCAGTTTTGTTATTTTGACTTTGTCCTTCACGTATAAAGCTACAGC
>NW_024617631.1:0-1393 GCF_008729295.1 Plectropomus leopardus | reverse complement strand
TATGGCGTGTCTCGGAACGCTATCTAAGATGGTTTTCAACTGTTTTCAGCTGTTTTTGGGACGTGTCAAATTTTGACATTTTTGCCTTACTATAGCCTTGCATTTTGGGTCATTTTTTCGTCATGCTATATTATGGTGTTTTTGTTCGTTTTTGCAACTTTCTGTGCTGTGGTGTGTCTTTGCAGGCTATTTAAGATGGTTTTCAACTGTTTTCAGCTGTTTTTGGGACGTGTCAAATTTTGACAGTTTTGGGCCGTTTTTAGACATTGTTTCAAGACTGTATACTATAACATATCTCTTTTTCTATATCTCTATCCTAAGGGTTTTTTAGCTGTCTTTTGGACAATTTTGACATTTTTGCCTTACTATAGCCTTGCATTTTGGGTCATTTTTTCAAAAGGGTTTTGGGCCGTTTTTGGACATTGTTTCAAGACTGTATACTATAACATATCTCTATATCTATATCTATATCTATATCTATATCTATCCTAAGGGTTTTTTAGCTGTCTTTTGGACAATTTTGAGATTTTTCGCCATTCTACAGAGTTGCTTTTTTGGTCATTTTTTCAACATGCTATTTTCTGGATTTTATGGCTTGTCTATGACGTTTTTTCAACACTGTATACTATAACATGCTTCGATAAGCTATACTAAGTAATTTTCAGCTATTTTTTGGACATGTCAAATTTTTACATTTTTGTATGTCATTGTTAATATGTGCGTATATGAAGTTGTATGTATGTAAGTATGTGGTTTGTATGAAATAAATGTGTTTGTATATGTTACATGTCTATGACTATATGTACATATATATGTGTGTATATAAAAATTGAAAACTTGGACAAAAAGGAGGTAGGATTTGATAAGAATTTACTTGCTCCTACTCTTTTTGGGACAAGAAATACTTATGTTTGTTAACTGAATACATATGGTGGACATCTGATGTTGTTGTTGTATGTTTTATCAATAAATTATTGTATTTTTTCATATGTTGTCTGATTTTATTTACCATGGATGAAATAAAGATTTCTCTGTCTGTCTATCCATTATTGTTGATAGATTGTATTTTAATATTTAGATGTTGTTGATTAATTTTTGATATACTATAGTATCCAGTTTTTGGCCATTTTTTTGGCATGCTAAATTTTGACGTTTTGGGCCTTTTTTCCCCACGTTGAATACTATAACTATAACAATGATTGTTGTTTTGAGCCTTTTTTTGACATGTCAAAATTTCAAAATGCTATACTATTGCTTTTTTAACTATTCTTTCAACAGTCTTAATTATGACAATTTTGGCATTTTTTTCCACTTTCGATACAATGACTTGTGTCGACAAAGAATACTTTGTTGTTTTCAACCAATTTTTTGACAAGTCAAATTTTGACATTTT
>NW_024617630.1:0-2744 GCF_008729295.1 Plectropomus leopardus | reverse complement strand
TATATAACACCCATAATTATACGGAGTTTTTCCTGACCATTTAAAAAAATATTTTTCGAAGTTGCTCTGTGATTTTTTTCCCCATATTTTTAAAATAAAGCAAACCAATGTGCTGAGGGTTTGAAGATTTAAATGTGTGGGAAATGCATCTGAATACACAAGAAAAGGGATGTTGATCCAGATTTCAAAGGGTTAAAACAAATATTTTCTTTTTACAGTATATTTCTCCAGACTGATAACTAAATAAAATGACACTACGTGATGTTGAGAAGGAAGACTGAGTCGTGTCAGCTCTAAAAGTCGAGCAGCTGATAGAAAGTGTGTTCTGATGATCAAAGAGCATGGAGGGAAATAATGTCATTTCAACAACTTCACATGGTGACAGCGGTCTGGTTCAAGAGTTCAACCAAGTCATACAATGTGTTGTTGTTGAGGGGGTGGGGGGGCATGCCATGCTCTGCCTTTTGAAATCTTCGATGACATGGATTCATTGTGGTCGAGAGCAGATTTAACACTTTCCTCTAAACCTGTAAACTTTAGGTTTTACTCTGCAGCGTCCTGGAAAATGCAAGGTAAACAGCCTGTTTCATCGCGCTGATTCCTCATGTGGTCTGATGTTTGAGTGTCTTTGATTTGTCTGCTCCTGCCAGTTGATCAGAATGTGACCTCACAGGTACAGGCCTAATCATCAAGTCACATGAGGTCATGATGAGGACATGATGAGGACAGTGGTATTTTTCAGAGCAACACTTTGCATATGAAGTGACACATATGAAGTGATAGGCTTATTTCTGACTTGACTTTAAAAGTTTAGTAGTCATAAATTATCCTAAACCTCCTTCAGCTTGAACAGACCCCCCCCTCAACACACACATATTCAAGGTGTTAACTGCTGGCAGATAAATAAACGACCACCTATTTTTGATCTCTATTGAGCAACACTTCTACCTCAGCAGCTAGAATTTGGCTCGGAAATGTCATCATGTATTTGACAGCAATAACTCCATTGCTCTCGCCATGTGGCTCTAAATAGAGTGAGTTCAGGGCAGGTCCTGTTATAGCTGCTTGTGTCAGGCTCATATAAAGGGATCAGGATTACAACCACAACCAGGGGGGAGCGGAAAGATGAGAGAGAAAATAGAAACAGGATGCTCTGCCAGACTCCACAAATTTTCACAAAAAACACACATCCAATGATGTCTATGTAGATTTTAATCAATATTTTCCCCAAATTGGAAGCTGAATCAAAATTGAGTCTTTTTGTCTTGGATCCCTGTTAGAACAAAATAATAAAACAGAATAAACATAAATCATTGTCTGACTGACCCTGAATCCTATATTATGCATCCTGTACTTTGAGTTTCAAGAAAATATAATAGAATAAAATAAAGTAAAATAGACCACATGTCATTATCCACTGAGGGGGTTTCTACTTTTACCGGATATGTATTTAATTCTTACAGCGTCTTCATAATATCAGTATCTGTGTTAAAATACTCCAAAAACAAACAAACAAACAAAAAAAAACCAAACAAAAAACAAAAACACATTAACACCAGCTTAGCAGTTCACACACAATAATGAAACCGGTGGTTAAGGAAAACAAAAGAAATAGAAATGCGATATAAATAACCCATATATTGATAATACAATAACCCTGACATGACTTCACCTGCAGGCAAAACTCGGGGCAAATGCCACTTGTCTCTTTTCATAAAAATGGGGCTGTGTTCGATGAGGTATCAGTATTTACATGCTCTCTTCGCTCACCTGGATCATGGCAGACGGGGATCGTAGTGAGGATCTCAAGGTGAAACTGTGCACGTGTGGGAGAACAAACCAGGAATGTGAAAGGTGCGCTGCATGTTGATGACGCTCGGAAATGATCCCAGTTATTTGTAGCCTCCTTTTTAGAAAGATGCTAAGGTCAATAATGTATTCAGAATATCACAGAAACATAATCACACAGTAAAGCCACCGAAAAGTAGTGATTAGTCACGGTTTTCCTGATTATGTTACAGAAATATTAAGCGAGTAAATCACAATGAACTGAAATATTAGAAAACATAACATAATCATATAAAATACGACCGGTGACAGAAGGAGGTTAATATAAGGCTATAGGATGCTGTGAGTCCATCATATAATTATGGTATCGATACAGAATGAACATGACGGCCCGACATGAGCCGCAGCTCCGTGGATAAAGCCGGTGATAAAGGGCGTGCGGCTGCACTCAGCTGTGAGTGTCAGTGTTTGGATGAAGCCTGACATGTCCCTGTGTGTGTGTGTGTGTGTGTGTGTGTGTGTGTGTGTGTGCAGAGCCTGGTTATGGATTTTAACCTGCTGACGGAAAGTGAAGCCCGCAGCCCGGCGCTGTCGCTCTCAGACTCCGGGACCCCGCAGCACGACCAGGGATGTAAAGGCCAGGACAACAGCGGTCAGTACACACATGTGCATGCATCTGGATTTCTGTCTGCGCTCATCTATCTCTCCCAGTGCACCACTGAATCTAACTCAGACTACCTTGCTGTGTTGTGAACACACGGCATCTCCTGGCCGTCTGTCCGGCTTGCAGGGAGTCCTCCTCAGCTGTTTGTCTTCAGCACGGAGGGATGTTGTAATGCCCGCTGAGGCAAACTGTGTATTGGACCCCCGGACAATGTCTTGGTATTTTAGCAACAATAACCAACGACATACACCGGTGAGCAGTAGCCTAGCCTTTATATATATATATATATATA
>NW_024617629.1:0-2302 GCF_008729295.1 Plectropomus leopardus | reverse complement strand
CAGGTCAACAGCAGACAGCAGCAGGTCTTTAAAAACTTTTCAGTGCTTTCTACTCTTTAAATTTCTCTTGCTTGTTCAGTCTCTCTTTCAAACTTGGTGCAGACTAATTTGGAACAATGTTTTAGCGCTGCTTCAGAGGTCACAGGCCGTAATTAGTGACGGTGTGTCATTGCATCTCGCTGGTTAAGGAGCTGAAATAGGTGCATTCAGCCGGGTGTTGCGTTCCCATCAAAGCCAATCAGAGCCTGAAGCGATAAAAACCCATGTCTGCTGCAGAGTCATTTGACCCGGGTCTGAATGTCGATCGTGAAAAGCCAGATGTTAGCAGCGTTCTTTTTTGTGCAGTGCGAATGAGGCTTAAGTTGCGAGAGGTAATGCACCCTGGGGATTTAAGTCACATGGCTGTCCTTTGTTACAGAGAACAAAGAGCATGGATCCTATTTTGTGTCTCAGTGACTAGTATAGTAAAAAGAGAGCCGCAGCCGTAGCTGCAAAACATGTTGCAATGTAATCCCTAGTCGCAATTGAACACTGTTAATGTACGTCCAGTAAGTCCTAGCTTTTGCACTTGCTTTTTACTCCAGCACAACAAATTATTTCTTCTCTCCAGCTCTCACTGAATTTAAACTATTTATTTTTTCTGCAACAGGTCACCTGCCATGAGATTTCAGAATTCCTGAGACTTAGACACAGTAACAAACAGACCAGCAAAGGTCAGAAAAAATGCTTTATTTCGCTGTAGTGGATGTAATGGTATTCACTTGGGGTTGCATTGCAGCCTCTTTTGCTGCCGTGGCTGGAGCGCTTCCGCTCAAGACTGAACCTGTCTTAGAAATTGTTGTCTTTATCAGTTACTAAGACACAAATATGTAACAAAATAGGGTCAAGGTTGAAAAATACCAAAGTGCTTATTTAATAAAGGACTACCTTACAGATGAACGTGAATGCAGATAAAGTCAAGCAAAAGCTTTATCTCAATTACAGGCTATGAGCTTCAGAAAAGTTGTAAATCTTATTTTGTGGTTAAGACTGAAAAGTTTGTTCCAAATCCACTTTTCCCACCGGATCCCCAAAAGATCCACTCAACAGAGCACATTGATCCTTTTCTCGAGTCAGAACTCATGATAAGGGTGGCTGAACTTTCTAATTGTGAACAGTGAATTATTTTATTTGAAGTCTGATTGAAGTTGGACCATTAAGCTGCAGAATGACCAAGTTTTAAAACTCTTGAATTTAATTTGATGACTGCATAACTTTACATTAAGGAATTCAACAGAGGGTGCAACATCACTGGTGATATTTGAAACAGAGTGCTCCTTATTACCCCAGAATTAGCAGACTGTACTGGAGAGTAATATTTTAGACAGTTTCTGGAAGGAAGGGCACGCCTGAGCCGCTGTTATTGATTCAACTAAATGAGCTGATTATGTCACTGATTCCTGAGTCCACTGTGCTTTATTGAAGAAGGAGGCAGAATGAACTCGGCTCATTAATCTGTGACACAGGCGCAAAAGATTTGATTAGTGGCTGATATTATGTTGAAAGGAGCATTTGGGCCAAAAGCAAAGCTCATTTATTGTGTAGTGAATGACGAGGACAATTCCTGATGGAGAAAATATTCAAAACATCTTAACAAAATGGAAACTTCTTGTAGAGATTCTTTTGATGATGAGATTTTGGACCACGTGATATAGTATCATTATTTTTGAGACAATTTGAACGACATGCTGTAGTATGACTTTTTGGCCCGATTTTAAAACACATGCAATAGTGTCATTATTTTGAAACACATGCTAAAGTATGACTAATTTGAGCAATTTTGAATGACATGCGAAAGTATGACTTCATTAATCAATTTTGGACCACATGTTATAACGTGTCTTTTTTGAGCGATCTTATGATGACATGCCATACTATGACTTTTTGGTGTAATTTTTGGACGACAAGCTATAGTATGAATTTTTGGCCCGATTTTGGACAACATGCTACAGTATGACTTTTGAGTGCGATTTTGGACAACATGTTGTAGAATGACATTTTGAAGCGCTTTTTGACAAAATGCCATTAGTATGATTTTTTGATGTGATATTGAATGACATGCTAGAGTATGAATTTTTTGAGCACCTTTGAACAACATGCAGGCTGTTTTCAGCAGTTTTTTGGACTTCTCATGTTTGGACATTTTTGGCAATACTATATTCTTGCATTTTCGATCATTTTTTAAACATGCTATATTATAATGATTTTGGCTGTTTTGCAACATGCTATGCTATGGCATGCCTTGGCAAGCTATTTAAAGTGG
>NW_024617628.1:0-1692 GCF_008729295.1 Plectropomus leopardus | reverse complement strand
AAGTATTTAAACTGGCGTGTCTTAAAGAATGTGGATTACACTGTTTTGTTAAGTTTAAAAATCTGTTAAAAAAAAAAGAGCACATCAGTGTGTCACGTAAATTCACCTGCTGTACTGTTGTCCTCCACCTTACTGACGAAGATGCTGAGGCCGTGCTCTGAGCCTCCTCGCACACTGAAGCCCAGCTTCCCGTCCACACTTTTATCCACTGTGATCGTGTGGAGGTCCTCGCTGTCATCTCCACCTAAAAAAAAAAAACAACAAAAAACACACAGACGCCGGGTCAATAAGTAAATGAGCCACTAATCCTCAGTGCCAGCTTTAATATTACACACACTCATAAAACAGTCCTGCACACAAAATGTGCTTTTCAAAATCCGGCCATAAAAAATAGTATACATTAATATGATTTTCTGCTTTCATTTAGTTTATTATTTAACCATCATTAGTCCTAATTATGAATATAAAATATGAATTGATTTTCAGAATTTATTCCTTTAAATGACAGGTTTTTGTCATTATGCCACTATATTTTTAGATGGCCAAAAAACAAACACACACACACAAAAAAATAATTATTTTCAAAATACTGCACGCTAAATATATGATCTTTTTTTGATAATCACAGCCTTAATTAATGAATATTTGATGTTTAAGACCGATGATGGTTAAAACAATAAACTCAATGAAAGTAGAAAATCATATCAATATATATAATATTTTTTAAAGCTTGATTTAAAAAATGGTTAAGTGATTATTTTGATCTGAGACGTGCTTATAAAGGCGTTGTTTCATTTTGTGTCCATGACTAAAATTCTATTTTTTTAAATAAATTTTGACCATGTGCAGGAGTTTGCTGCCCTCTTTCATGTGTGAGATCAGCTTTGCTGTATCCAGATCTAATCCAGGCCTAAATGTCTAAAAAGAAATACCCAGTTTCTGTCTCTCAAACATATGAAACAGATTAAACTTGTGTTTCGTCTACAGTCGTCTACAGTCGTCTGCAGGTTGTAATGTGCACTGCACGAGCAGCCCGACGACTCCTCACCATCCACAGGAGAGTTGATGAGGATGACCCGGCCCATGGGCGAGGAGGATCGGATTCCACGCCGGCGCTGCTCCTTCTTCCGTAAGAGGTTGCGTGTAGCCGTGTGTGACCCTTGGGTCCCGGGGGTCTTCTCCCTGCGGGACGGGTCTGACGAGTGAGCCATGGAGGCTGGCAGGGTCCCCTTTCACACACAAGCCACTGGGGGCTCAGCTCCAAGTGGAGGAGCCTGCAGCAGAGGGAAGAGGATCCTCAGGTAATTTGGCTGCTGTGTTTCTTACATACTGAGATGACATTATGTTCACATTTGGATACGTGATGGTCTTTAATCCAACTCACCGACGCAGTTTGCTGTGTGGCATGATGGTTGACTCTTTAGCTTCCTGGAGTCACACTTTGGTCCGTTCCTGCCCATGTTGCATCTCTCTCACCTGTCTGAGTCTCACAGAAACATCAACACGTCACATTTACAGCACACACGTGAACCCTTAAGGCCCCACTTTAATGTTACACACACTCGTATCGCTCTGTGCACAAAATGCACTTTTCAAAATCAAGCTTAAAAAATATTACATTAACATTATTTTCTTTCCTTGAGTATGTTTTTAACCAACATCAACCCTAATCATAAATATAAAATATGAATT
>NW_024617627.1:0-4251 GCF_008729295.1 Plectropomus leopardus | reverse complement strand
GTAAGCCTGATGAAAAAACATATCTCCCTCCTCGGTATCTAAAAGCCTATTTGAAGAGCCTTCCCCATTTTGCACCATCTCCTCCCCTCTCATGACTAATGAACAGTCGCTTACTAGCTATATCATTTTTACAGCTGAAATTATTCAAATAAAACAGAAAAAGTCCTTTGTATTAAAGGGTCTCAAGCCAAAAACCACTGTATTAGAGAATAGTGACTCTGGGTTGAATAATTATCTTGTCTTAGTTTTACAAATTATGTAATAATTGGTCACAAACTTGCATTAGAATTCATTTGTCTTGTCTCTTTTACCCACTAGCTCATCCCTCTCTTCATCTTCATCGGTGGCGGGGCAACCATGAGCATGATGTATTTGGGTCGGCTGGCTCTGAAAAACCCTGATGTCTCGTAAGTCTCTATCATCTGAGAGAGTCGAGACTCTGTGTCTTCTTCAGCTCTTATTTGGCATTTTATTAAACCTCAGTGTGTGAGTTTAAGTGTCAGAAAGAATGCTGATTAACTCACATTAATCATATTTTCTTTACTTTAGATGGGATCGCAAAAACAACCCCGAGCCCTGGAACAAAATGGAGCCCAATCAACAGTACAAAGTATGAGCCTGAAGTACATTTTGTATGAAAAACCTGTATGTTTCTGATACATGTTCATCCTACACTATCCCGTGAAGCCTACATTTCTTTACCTGGCTGCTGTTAGGTTTAAACAACAAGTCATATCTTCTCTGTTATCTTGCCTCAAAGTCCATATTGTCTTCCTCGCACTAACTGTGGACATTATGTATTTCCAGCTCTTCACAGTTAACATGGACTACTCCAAGCTGAAGAAGGACAGGCCTGATTTCTAAGTCGCTGTGTCTTCACACCTCCAACTCTGACATTGTCGTCAGTGTGAGGAGCCTTTGCACTTTTGCCAATAATCAAACAAACCTCTGACACTGAATGAAGATTGAATTGTTCAGTCAGTTCATTTCTAGTGTGCAGGGGGAAAGGGATCATTCACTTATCAATGACTGTATGAACAAAACAGGCAACCACCTGTTTTACTAATCGATGAATTTATTTTTGAATGTGTTAATTATTAAAACTATTTAAATCCTACTTTGATTTGTATTTCTTTTGCACAGTTTAGGGCTCAAACATCTTTTTCTAAAAGACTAACACAGCATACTATTATTACAACTTCAGAGTTTCATTATCAGAAGCTGATGTTCTATATCAATTATAACAGGAAAGTGTCACTTGATGTTATTGTGAAAGTAAACTGCAGACTACCCAAATTTAGAATTATGTTTTTATATTTTCTTAAATCTTTACCAAAAAAGTTTGTATCATTGTTTTATTGACAACTGTAGCTACCTAGCCTGTTTTCTTTTTGTCTTTTTCTTTTATTTTAATTGCATGTATTTTGTTAACCTATATCTCTTTAATATAGACTTTGGTAGCCTAATTATTTTTTTAAATTGCACACTTTATCCCTTCTGGTCTAATATAAACAGTTTCTCTTCCTGTGACAAATCACCTTTTTTATTTCGAAGAACACATGAGTACTGCTTGAGAGTATTTTTTATTTTGTTTTATTCCATCGATCCTGTAGAGCTGCTAATCTCCTGGCAGTGTTTTAATCTCCAGTAGTTGATATTCGCTGTAGTAGTTTATTCCCTGTATTACCCAGCAGAGTGTGCTGTGTTTCAACACAACATAACTTCAGTCGGTGGCAATAATGCTGGTTTGTAATGTAGGAGAATACGTCCGACTTCTCGCGAGATTTCACTTAAAAATAACGCGGGACAGTTTAAGGAACACATCCGTTGAGAGTACAGCCGTGTTGAAAGAGACAACATTAGGAAGCCAACCGAGGAAAGAAAATGTTTAATTAGATAAAAGTTTTAGTAAACGACCCTGTCCTCAGCTCAGCTTCGTTTGTTGGACTCGCCGAATGTATAAAAGCCGCAGTTTTACACTGATAACGTCACCGTGTAGCCTTCGTAAACTGTAGCTATACGTTAGCTGTAAGCTAACAGCAGCTGACTGTCTCGGTGTAAATGGATCTGACGGAGGACTTGTCTGCTCGGGTCCTGCTGAAACATATCCTCAGCACCGAGACACCCAGGACTCCCGTCACCCGCAGGTACTTCAACAGCATTTTTACCTTAATATTTTTTAAAGGGAAGAACTAGCTCAGTTAACATGTTGGTGTTTTAACCATAAAATTGCTAACACGAGCTAAGGTGATGTTATGTATCCCAGATCTAAACTGTGGTGGACAATAGTCTCTTACTTGAGACAAAGTATTGATACTTCTGGTCAAGTATTTCTCCAATACGAGTGAAAGTTGCTGAGTCAAATTATTATTTGAGTTAAAGTACTGGGGTTCTTGTCTTTAAAAATACATTAGTATTCAAAGTACTTTTTTTAACACTCTGAAACAACCCTCTAAATACACTGACAAGGATCTAAATCATTTTAGGAGATAAATTTACATATAATGTATTTAGACAACCCACTATCTGTATAAATGTCAGCAGGTCATTTTGATATTAGGCACAAATATCTATCAGAATTGACTACTTCTGTATAAATGTAGTTAAATGTTGAGCATGTCATTCTGTCAGGTATAAATATCTATCAGGAGGGAGCACTACATTTATAAATGCGGACTAGGTCATGCTGTCAGGTACAAATAGCTATGAGAATAGACTACTTCTGTATAAATGTAGTTAAATGTGGAGTAGGTCATTCTGTCAGGTGCAAAAATCTATCATAATGGACTACTACATGTAGAAATGTAGTTAAATGTAGAGTAAATCATTCTGTAAGGTAGAAACGGGTATCAGAATGGGCTACTGCCGTATAAATGTAGTTAAATGTGGAGCAGGTCATTCTGTCAGATACAAATATCCTTTAAAAACTGACCACTACTTTTTTTAAATGCGAAGTAGGTCATTATTTCAGGTACAAATATCTATTCAGAATGGACTACTAAAAGATCTTTTCCCCTCTCTCTCCTCCCCCACTTCCTGTCAACCTACACTGTCCTGACAATAAAGGGAAAAATCAACCCTAGAAAATAATCATGAAAAAAAGCATAAAAGATACCACTTTGTCAAAGGTCATTGATTTACTTCATGATAGAAAAGGGGTCCCTTAAGGAAAACGGTTGGAAACCACTGCTATAAATAGTGCAGGAGTGGATACAAAGTAATTGAGACCAATTTTAATATGACTTCCAATCTAGGATGTTACTAATCACGAGCTTTCTTGTCTTAAGTGCCTCCAAAACACAGAGAACCAGCGCGACCAGAAGCAGCAGTAGACTGAGCAAGAAAGATGCTGGTGCCCAAACTCCACAGGACATCCTGAGACGCAGCCTGAGACATAAATTACGTGAGGTGAGGAAGGCGAGCGGAGTTGATGCTGATGAGGGACATCCTGTTGATACTCTTAATGCTGACCTTTCTACTGTCTTCTTCTTTTCAGAGTATAACCAGGCAGTCTCTGCCTGCTCCTAAAAGGAGGACAGCCTCAGTCGTGCTCAGAAAGACAAACACTCCAGCCCCAAACTCAGTGCTGTTTGACGACGCAGACACACCGAGGCAGATACTTGGGAACATCCTGCGCACAGGTATGTGCATGGGCCTGTCTTTATTTGCAAACAGTGCTGCAGTTGTTTGTGTTTCTCTTAGCAGTGTTGTTTGTCATGTGATTCAGAGCCTGTGAAGTCCCCTGTGGTTCATGACAAAGCTGCGTCAGAAGAGCCAGAGCCATCATCAGCAGACTCCAGCATTACGAGAAAGCGTCCAAGGTAAGTTTCATGTTGCTCCATCTGTACTGACGTCAATTGTCAGGAATCAACTTTTTACCATTGTTGGGTCATAAAATATCCTCCCTGACTTGCAGTCTCTTCAGCAATATTGACTGTTTGTTTGCTGGCTAAATTTCGTTGTGTATGTACAACAGGTTAAAATTTGCTTGACTTTCAGTATTGAGCTGTCAGGGTTGGATTTGCCTGATATAACTATTGCCAACGCATTGAGTACCGCAAAGGGACTAAGCAGGAAGAGACCACGTCGGAGCCTTAATGTGACAGCTTTTGAAAAGCGTATGAAAGATGGAGAAGGTAAGGTTATCCCTTTACCAGGCACGCTAAGAAATACCTTTGCAAAAAACAACATTATAGACTGTAGAATATGTTAACAAAATGCATCAATTTATTAAGAAAAAAAAACTTTTTT
>NW_024617626.1:0-1012 GCF_008729295.1 Plectropomus leopardus | reverse complement strand
TTTTGCCATACTATACTATGCGGTTTTTTTTTTTTGGCCATTTTTTCAACATCATGGTTTATTAGGTTTTTGGACTTTTTGGACCTTTTTTTCAACATGCTATACTATGGCGCCTCTCTACGGGCTATAATAAGGTGTTTTTGGCCATTTTTGGAACATGTCAAAATTTGACATTTTTGCCATACTATACTATGCGGTTTTTTGGCCATTTTTTCAACATTTTAGTTTATCAGGTTTTTAGACTTTTTGGACCTTTTTTCAACATGCTATGCTATGGTGCCTCTCTACGGGTTTCGTGGACTAGAAACTCATCCTACTCTCAATTTTTTTTATGTGTGAGTGTTGTCCTGTGTGTTCTTAAATGAAGCAATAGGAGAAGATATCCGGTGTCAGTATTTTATTAAACATTGAAGATATAAAATAACAGAGCTCTGGATCAAATCTTCCTTTCCCTTACAAGCAACAAAAGCTCTGACTACCTGTCTTTCCCTGACCCAGTATCTTTAAGCGTTACATGAGTCATTGTGTACGCAGGGCGCTGTCCTTCCTCATTGGTTGTCTCACTTTTCGTCTTCTCCACTCTCGCATCTGCCTCGTGCTTATCCGGCTCCACACCGAATTCCTGATAAGACTGCAAAACATTTCACATTGCAATTATGCACAACATGTAGTCTTCTTTTTACCATATATGACTGCAAATCATTTCACACTTCAACTGTTTATGTCTAATAGTTCTGCTGCATAACTTCACATCTGAACTCCTCTTTCCTCTGTTCTTTCTCACTTCTGCAAAGTAAACACATTGCTTGTTATACAATTGCAACACCATAGTTCTTTTAAAGCAAAGCCACAACTTCACATCTTCTTTCAGGTTAAATGAGAATTATAAGAGATTAATGACTTAAGCATACCTGCACCCCAACACGGGCTATAATAAGCGGTTTTTGGCCATTTTTGGAACATGTCAAAATTTGACATTTTTGCCATACTATACTATGCGTTTTTTTTTTTT
>NW_024617625.1:0-1289 GCF_008729295.1 Plectropomus leopardus | reverse complement strand
CCAGTGCTTTCAACACCATCCAGCCAGTGCTGCTGGGTGAGAAGCTGTGTGGGATGGGTGTTAGTGGCTCTGTGATCTCCTGGATTACTGACTACTTGACAGGCAGGCCACAGTTTGTCTGCTTGGGCAGCGTCGTGTCTGATGTGGTGGTCAGTGATACAGGAGCTCCGCAGGGAACTGTGCTCTCGTCTTTCCTCTTCACGTTATACACCACTGATTTCCAGTATGACTCCGAGTCATGCCACCTGCAGAAATTTTCTGATGACTCGGTGGTTGTTGGGTGTATAAGAGATGGAGAGGAGGGGGAATACAGGTCTCTGGTGGACAACTTTGTGGAGTGGTCTGAACATAATCACCTGAGGCTGAATGTTAATAAGACCAGAGAGATGGTGATCGACTTCAGGAAGAAGAGGACGTCGTCACAACCTCCACAGATCCGGGGAGAGACTGTGGAGGAGGCCTACAAATATCTGGGTGTAGTGATAAATAACAGACTGGACTGGAAATCTAACACTGACGCTGTGTATAAGAAGGGGATGAGCAGACTCTACTTCCTGAGGAAGCTACGATCCTTCGGCGTGTGCAGCAAGATGTTGGAGATCTTTTACCAGTCTGTTGTCTCCAGTGTCGTCTTCTTCGCTGCTGTTTGTTGGGGTAGCAGCATCAGAGCCAGTGACACCAACAGACTTAATAAAATCATTAAGAAAGCTGGCTCTGTGGTGGGTTTCAGGCTGGAGACCGTGGAGACGGTGGTGGAGAGGAGGACACTTAAAAAACTGCTCGCCATCATGAACAATGCTGAGCACCCCCTCCACCGCACACTGGACCGACAGCGGAGCACCTTCTCCAACAGACTGATTCAGCTTCGCTGTCGAAAGGACAGATACAGGAAATCTTTCCTGCCTCAAGCCATCCACCTGTACAATAACTCACCTCTGTCTGCGCTTTAAACTCCGGTCTTAGCTCCATGTCACTCTACACTGCTGACTTTATTTTTTATTTATTCAGATACTGTTCCACACTTTACACATGTATATATGTATATATGTAAAGTCTCTTAGTTTTTTTAAGCATATTCCTTTATATTCTATTAATAATGTGTACTCTTTATTCTCTGTTCTTACTGCACGGCGCTGCTACATCCCAATTTCTCAGTTTTTGAGATCAATAAAGTATATCTATCTATCTATCCATCTATCTATGTTCTGCTTTCTCTGCAATGTAGAACAGAAGTAACTTCTGTGCAGCACATAAGTAATGAAATTAAGTTGTCAGTAAATAAATTAAAG
>NW_024617624.1:0-2825 GCF_008729295.1 Plectropomus leopardus | reverse complement strand
CCACTGATGTCAGCTAGTGTTAAATAAGATCAAAACAAAACTAACTTGGTGTGAGATAGCACATTAGCTTTCGGTTAATTCAAGTAACTGAGGAGACGTTTGTGCTCTTCGGACAGAGAGGACCGTGACCCTCCTTGGACCCTGTGAGAAATGGACGCCTGCAGCTTCGGTCTGACTTGCTGCCATTACCGCTCCCTTTCGGCATCTTTCCTCTGACCCTGCTTCAGATGACATACCGTGGATTTGTGAGTACCAAAAAATTTTATACATGTGTATATTTTGGTTGCGTGAACTGGCAAGTGAAGCAGCCATTTGTTTTAGTCCACCATGTTCATAAGCCACAACTCAAGTGTATATTGTATTGTTTTATTTTGAAGGACATTATTTGCAGAGTTGCAGAGTGAGTTTGAGAGTGTGGACCTCTCAGTTCAGTATAGACATTTGGTAAATTATGTATTTTTAAGTTATGCCAGTAAGTGTTTCACAGGGAAATTTATAATGCTGTTCCCGAGTCAGGACTTGTGCTTACATTTCAAAGAGGCATTTATTAGAAAGTCAAATAGTTGTTATTTCTTTGTAAAAGGGTGAGTATCAGAGCAGTTGCGTGAGTAGCTGTGTGAGTCATAGTGCCACATAGGCTTATGTATTAGTTCCTTCTTTTGATCATTAATGATGATAAAAGTTGTTTTTCGTTTTTGCAGAATATCTGTATCAGCAAACCTCTTCTTTCTTTTTTTAAAAATCTTGTGTGGGTGTCCCATTTTTTTAAACATTCTCTGCTGCCTCTCTAAAGTCAGACACTTCTGTGGGTCCGTGAATGCATGCGAAACATGATCATGACTTATTTTTATTCCTCAGCAGCAATTTGAGTCACGCCGTGGATAATAATAATATTAAAAATCAGTTGATCTGGTCAGAGCTGATCATATTAATGGATGAAGAGGGGTGCAGAGTGGGTGAATGCAAACTTTTAGACCCTTAACTTTTTATTTTATTATTATTATTTTTTGGGCTTATGCCTTTATTCTGAAAGGACAGTTTAAGTGTGAAAGTGGGAGAGAGAGAGGATGACATGCAGCAATGGGCTGAGGGTATGCTCGTGCTCTGAGAGTGTGGTGCAATCAATAACTTCACAGTATATATATTAACTTTTATAAATCTTTGTGGCAGCAGATGTTTTAGTTGTGGCAGCTGGCCACAAATAAATGAATTTATGGGAAACCCTGATGAAGTATGAACCTGATAATTAGCATTATATGTCACCATATGTGACATGTTAGCATTTTAACCCACAGAAAATAAGATGGTGATCATAGTAAAAAAAAAAAAATCATTTTATGCACATAAACATTCCAGCAATATAGCATTTTAGCTTAAACACTGCTCGGCATAAGCTAGGAAATGTGTTTAATCTGTCCATTAGTTTAGACAGTTTTCCTTTTTTTTCTAATCCCCCCTAATTTACTGCTGCTCTCAATACCTTTGCATCTGATTTGTTATTTTTCACATTTTTGCAAACCCCAAACTTCATATATGACCTTTCACCAGTCTAAAAACATCCCGAAAACACCACACCCGCACACACAACTGACAAAAACCATACTGCCCTGCTACACACAACCACTAATGTGGTCAAAACCTGATAAACCTTTTGATAGCTACAAACCTTGACTTTGACACCACCTTCTGGCCAATTTTTGAAATAACTTCACCACAACTGCTAAGCATTAAAAAACAAACATGGGAGCTCGATTTTTTTTATCGATCTAACAATAAAATCATTATAATGCCAGTCAGTCAAATGATTTTTAAAATTCTCCAGCAAAGGAGGCACTACAGGGAGAGCAGTTAGTGGAGACTGTAAACCAGAAAAGTGCAGGACAGCATTTGGACGGTCCTCTTTTTCAGTCATTCATGTTTTTAGATACCCCACCACCAGAAATAAAAAACATTAATAACATCAATAACAATAACAACAATAACATAAAGAGTGGCATGTAAAGAGGAACAGAGCATCTAAACTAATCACAGACATAAATACAAACATTAAGATGCAAAAGCAAATACAGAATAGAAATTATAAAATAATAAAAGAAATAATAGTGCAAACAGTATGATTAGTTATAAATGTCCTGTGGTTTGCATGGACAAATGTCCTACATTAGAAATGACTGCTTGGTGGTTTATCCTGCGTTTGTCCGTAGTGGGTCCCAGATGGAGAAGAGTTTGTCTCAAGAACCTCTAAGTGTGTATTTAATCTTCTCTAACTGTCTACTGGACTGGTACAGTTTTTTATATGATAACAAATCTATGTCACTAAAAAATATACTACTACTACCACTACTACTATTCAATTCAATTTTATTTATTAAGTCCATTATCACAAAACACAGTTTGCCTCAGAGGGCTTTACAGCATACGGCATTCCTCTCCCCTTAGACCATCACATCGTCTAAGAAAAACTCCAGAAAAACCCTGTAATGGGGGAAAAAGTGCTAGAAACCTCAGGAAAGGCGACTGAGGAGGAATCCCTCTTTCAGGACGGACAGATGTGCAATATATGTCGCAAATAACAATTAAATTACATTAATGAAAAAAGGAAAGAAAAAGAGAGAGAGGAAGAGAAGCACAACAATGATAACAACAGCATATCATATAACAATAATGATAGACGTAAAATTACTAAATGCACTCTGATAGCATGTGATGTTACGTGCAAATATCGTAGGTGTTGATAAGAGTCCCATGCATATATAAATAGTGGAGGCATGACGCATAATAACAGCAGTTCTACTACTACTACTATTACTACTACTAATCATAAA